>NW_027225986.1:0-31443 GCF_038994185.2 Dermacentor albipictus | reverse complement strand
CGTCGATTGGTAGAAATCCACACGCGCGTTCTGCCAAAAGCGTCATTTGCATGCATATCGTGTGGTTTTGCAGAAAACTGCATCCTCGTCTACCAAAAGTTGCGTATTCATGCTTAAAACGCGTTTTGGCACAAATCCATGTGCGGGTGCTAAAAAGAGCAGCATTGGCATGCTTTTCACGTCGTTTGGTAGAAATCCACACGCGCGTTCTGCCAAAAGCACCATTTGCATGCATATCGTGTGGTTTTGCAGAAAACTGCATCCTCGTCTACCAAAAGTGTCATATTCATGCTTAAAACGCGTTTTGGCACAAATCCATGTGCGGGTTGTAAAAAGAGCAGCATTGGCATGCTTTTCACGTCGTTTGGTAGAAATCCACACGCGCGTTCTGCCAAAAGCACCATTTGCATGCATATCGTGTGGTTTTGCAGAAAACTGCATCCTCGTCTACCAAAAGTGTCATATTCATGCTTAAAACGCGTTTTGGCACAAATCCATGTGCGGGTTGTAAAAAGAGCAGCATTGGCATGCTTTTCACGTCGTTTGGTAGAAATCCACACGCGCGTTCTGCCAAAAGCGTCATTTGCATGCATATCGTGTGGTTTTGCAGAAAACTGCATCCTCGTCTACCAAAAGTTGCGTATTCATGCTTAAAACGCGTTTTGGCACAAATCCATGTGCGGGTGCTAAAAAGAGCAGCATTGGCATGCTTTTCTCGTCGTTTGGTAGAAATCCACACGGGCGTTCTGCCAAAAGCACCATTTGCATGCATATCGTGTGGTTGTGCAGAAAACTGCATACTCGTCTACCAAAAGTGTCATATTCATGCTTAAAACGCGTTTTGGCACAAATCGATGTGCGGGTTCTAAAAAGAGCAGCATTGGCATGCTTTTCACGTCGTTTGGTAGAAATCCACACGTGCGTTCTGCCAAAAGCACCATTTGCATGCATATCGTGTGGTTTTGCAGAAAACTGCATCCTCGTCTACCAAAAGTTGCATATTCATGCTTAAAACGCGTTTTGGCACAAATCCATGTGCGGGTGCTAAAAAGAGCAGCATTGGCATGCTTTTCACGTCGTTTGGTAGAAATCCACACGCGCGTTCTGCCAAAAGCGTCATTTGCATGCATATCGTGTAGTTTTGCAGAAAACTGCATACTCGTCTACCAAAAGTGTCATATTCATGCTTAAAACGCGTTTTGGCACAAATCCGTGTGCGGGTTCTAAAAAGAGCAGCATTGGCATGCTTTTCACGTCGTTTGGTAGAAATCCACACGCGCGTTCTGCCAAAAGCGTCATTTGCATGCATATCGTGTGGTTTTGCAGAAAACTGCATCCTCGTCTACCAAAGTTGCGTATTCATGCTTAAAACGCGTTTTGGCACAAATCCATGTGCGGGTGCTAAAAAGAGCAGCATTGGCATGCTTTTCACGTCGTTTGGTAGAAATCCACACGGGCGTTCTGCCAAAAGCACCATTTGCATGCATATCGTGTGGTTGTGCAGAAAACTGCATACTCGTCTACCAAAAGTGTCATATTCATGCTTAAAACGCGTTTTGGCACAAATCGATGTGCGGGTTCTAAAAAGAGCAGCATTGGCATGCTTTTCACGTCGTTTGGTAGAAATCCACACGCGCGTTCTGCCAAAAGCACCATTTGCATGCATATCGTGTGGTTTTGCAGAAAAACTGCATCCTCGTCTACCAAAAGTGTGATATTCATGCTTAAAACGCGTTTTGGCACAAATCCATGTGCGGGTTCTAAAAAGGGCAGCATTGGCATGCTTTTCACGTCGTTTGGTAGAAATCCACACGCGCATTCTGCCAAAAGCACCATTTGCATGCATATCGTGTGGTTTTGCAGAAAACTGCATCCTCGTCTACCAAAAGTGTCATATTCATGCTTAAAACGCGTTTTGGCACAAATCCATGTGCGGGTGCTAAAAAGAGCAGCATTGGCATGCTTTTCACGTCGTTTGGTAGAAATCCACACGCGCGTTCTGCCAAAAGCGTCATTTGCATGCATATCGTGTGGTTTTGCAGAAAACTGCATCCTCGTCTACCAAAAGTTGCGTATTCATGCTTAAAACGCGTTTTGGCACAAATCCATGTGCAGGTGCTAAAAAGAGCAGCATTGGCATGCTTTTCACGTCGTTTGGTAGAAATCCACACGCGCGTTCTGCCAAAAGCACCATTTGCATGCATATCGTGTAGTTTTGCAGAAAACTGCATACTCGTCTACCAAAAGTGTCATATTCATGCTTAAAACGCGTTTTGGCACAAATCCGTGTGCGAGTTCTAAAAAGAGCAGCATTGGCATGCTTTTCACGTCGTTTGGTGGAAATCCACACGCGCGTTCTGCCAAAAGCGTCATTTGCATGCATATCGTGTGGTTTTGCAGAAAACTGCATCCTCGTCTACCAAAAGTGTCATATTCATGCTTAAAACGCGTTTTGGCACAAATCGATGTGCGGGTTCTAAAAAGAGCAGCATTGGCATGCTTTTCACGTCGTTTGGTAGAAATCCACACGCGCGTTCTGCCAAAAGCGTCATTTGCGCTGCATATCGTGTGGTTTTGCAGAAAACTGCATCCTCGTCTACCAAAAGTGTCATATTCATGCTTAAAACGCGTTTTGGCACAAATCCATGTGCGGGTTCTAAAAAGAGCAGCATTGGCATGCTTTTCACGTCGTTTGGTAGAAATCCACACGCGCGTTCTGCCAAAAGCGTCATTTGCATGCATATCGTGTGGTTTTGCAGAAAACTGCATCCTCGTCTACCAAAAGTGTCATAATCATGCTTAAAACGCGTTTTGGCACAAATCCATGTGCGGGTTCTAAAAAGAGCAGCATTGGCATGCTTTTCACGTCGTTTGGTAGAAATCCACACGGGCGTTCTGCCAAAAGCACCATTTGCATGCATATCGTGGTGGTTGTGCAGAAAACTGCATACTCGTCTACCAAAAGTGTCATATTCATGCTTAAAACGCGTTTTGGCACAAATCGATGTGCGGGTTCTAAAAAGAGCAGCATTTGCATGCTTTTCACGTCGTTTGGTAGAAATCCACACGCGCGTTCTGCCAAAAGCGTCATTTGCGCTGCATATCGTGTGGTTTTGCAGAAAACTGCATCCTCGTCTACCAAAAGTGTCATATTCATGCTTAAAACGCGTTTTGGCACAAATCCATGTGCGGGTTCTAAAAAGAGCAGCATTGGCATGCTTTTCACGTCGTTTGGTAGAAATCCACACGCGCGTTCTGCCAAAAGCGTCATTTGCATGCATATCGTGTGGTTTTGCAGAAAACTGCATCCTCGTCTACCAAAAGTGTCATATTCATGCTTAAAACGCGTTTTGGCACAAATCCATGTGCGGGTTCTAAAAGGAGCAGCATTGGCATGCTTTTCACGTCGTTTGGTAGAAATCCACACGCGCGTTCTGCCAAAAGCGTCATTTGCATGCATATCGTGTGGTTTTGCAGAAAACTGCATCCTCGTCTACCAAAAGTTGCGTATTCATGCTTAAAACGCGTTTTGGCGCAAATCCATGTGCGGGTGCTAAAAAGAGCAGCATTGGCATGCTTTTCACGTCGTTTGGTAGAAATCCACACGGGCGTTCTGCCAAAAGCATCATTTGCATGCATATCGTGTGGTTGTGCAGAAAACTGCATACTCGTCTACCAAAAGTGTCATATTCATGCTTAAAACGCGTTTTGGCACAAATCGATGTGCGGGTTCTAAAAAGAGCAGCATTGGCATGCTTTTCACGTCGTTTGGTAGAAATCCACACGCGCGTTCTGCCAAAAGCACCATTTGCATGCATATCGTGTGGTTTTGCAGAAAACTGCATCCTCGTCTACCAAAAGTTGCGTATTCATGCTTAAAACGCGTTTTGGCACAAATCCATGTGCGGGTGCTAAAAAGAGCAGCATTGGCATGCTTTTCACGTCGTTTGGTAGAAATCCACACGCGCGTTCTGCCAAAAGCACCATTTGCATGCATATCGTGTAGTTTTGCAGAAAACTGCATACTCGTCTACCAAAAGTGTCATATTCATGCTTAAAACGCGTTTTGGCACAAATCCGTGTACGGGTTCTAAAAAGAGTAGCATTGGCATGCTTTTCACGTCGTTTGGTAGAAATCCACACGCGCGTTCTGCCAAAAGCACCATTTGCATGCATATCGTGTGGTTTTGCAGAAAACTGCATCCTCGTCTACCAAAAGTGTCAAATTCATACTTAAAACGTATTTTGGCACAAATCCATGTGCGGGTTCCAAAAAGAGCAGCATTGGCATGCTTTTCACGTCGTTTGGTAGAAATCCACACGCGCGTTCTGCCAAAAGCACCATTTGCATGCATATCGTGTGGTTTTGCAGAAAACTGCATCCTCGTCTACCAAAAGTGTGATATTCATGCTTAAAACGCGTTTTGGCACAAATCCATGTGCGGGTTCTAAAAAGGGCAGCATTGGCATGCTTTTCACGTCGTTTGGTAGAAATCCACACGCGCATTCTGCCAAAAGCACCATTTGCATGCATATCGTGTGGTTTTGCAGAAAACTGCATCCTCGTCTACCAAAAGTTGCGTATTCATGCTTAAAACGCGTTTTGGCACAAATCCATGTGCGGGTGCTAAAAAGAGCAGCATTGGCATGCTTTTCACGTCGTTTGGTAGAAATCCACACGCGCGTTCTGCCAAAAGCGTCATTTGCATGCATATCGTGTGGTTTTGCAGAAAACTGCATCCTCGTCTACCAAAAGTTGCATATTCATGCTTAAAACGCGTTTTGGCAGAAATCCATGTGCGGGTGCTAAAAAGAGCAGCATTGGCATGCTTTTCACGTCGTTTGGTAGAAATCCACACGCGCGTTCTGCCAAAAGCACCATTTGCATGCATATCGTGTGGTTTTGCAGAAAACTGCATCCTCGTCTACCAAAAGTTGCATATTCATGCTTAAAACGCGTTTTGGCACAAATCCATGTGCGGGTGCTAAAAAGAGCAGCATTGGCATGCTTTTCACGTCGTTTGGTAGAAATCCACACGCGCGTTCTGCCAAAAGCGTCATTTGCATGCATATCGTGTGGTTTTGCAGAAACCTGCATCCTCGTCTACCAAAGTTGCGTATTCATGCTTAAAACGCGTTTTGGCACAAATCCATGTGCGGGTGCTAAAAAGAGCAGCATTGGCATGCTTTTCACGTCGTTTGGTAGAAATCCACACGCGCGTTCTGCCAAAAGCACCATTTGCATGCATATCGTGTGGTTTTGCAGAAAACTGCATCCTCGTCTACCAAAAGTGTCATATTCATGCTTAAAACGCGTTTTGGCACAAATCCATGTGCGGGTTGTAAAAAGAGCAGCATTGGCATGCTTTTCACGTCGTTTGGTAAAAATCCACACGCGCGTTCTGCCAAAAGCAACATTTGCATGCATATCGTGTGGTTTTGCAGAAAACTGCATCCTCGTCTACCAAAAGTGTCATATTCATGCTTAAAACGCGTTTTGGCACAAATCCATGTGCGGGTTGTAAAAAGAGCAGCATTGGCATGCTTTTAACGTCGTTTGGTAGAAATCCACACGCGCGTTCTGCCAAAAGCGTCATTTGCATGCATATCGTGTGGTTTTGCAGAAAACTGCATTCTCGTCTACCAAAAGTTGCGTATTCATGCTTAAAACGCGTTTTGGCACAAATCCATGTGCGGGTGCTAAAAAGAGCAGCATTGGCATGCTTTTCACGTCGTTTGGTAGAAATCCACACGGGCGTTCTGCCAAAAGCACCATTTGCATGCATATCGTAGTGGTTGTGCAGAAAACTGCATACTCGTCTACCAAAAGTGTCATATTCATGCTTAAAACGCGTTTTGGCATAAATCGATGTGCGGGTTCTAAAAAGAGCAGCATTGGCATGCTTTTCACGTCGTTTGGTAGAAATCCACACGCGCGTTCTGCCAAAAGCACCTATTTGCATGCATATCGTGTGGTTTTGCAGAAAACTGCATCCTCGTCTACAAAAAGTTGCATATTCATGCTTAAAACGCGTTTTGGCACAAATCCATGTGCGGGTGCTAAAAAGAGCAGCATTGGCATGCTTTTCACGTCGTTTGGTAGAAATCCACACGCGCGTTCTGCCAAAAGCGTCATTTGCATGCATATCGTGTGGTTTTGCAGAAAACTGCATCCTCGTCTACCAAAAGTTGCGTATTCATGCTTAAAACGCGTTTTGGCACAAATCATGTGCGGGTGCTAAAAGAGCAGCATTGGCATGCTTTTCACGTCGTTTGGTAGAAATCCACACGCGCGTTCTGCCAAAAGCACCATTTGCATGCATATCGTGTGGTTTTGCAGAAAACTGCATCCTCGTCTACCAAAAGTGTCATATTCATGCTTAAAACGCGTTTTGGCACAAATCCATGTGCGGGTTGTAAAAAGAGCAGCATTGGCATGCTTTTCACGTCGTTTGGTAGAAATCCACACGCGCGTTCTGCCAAAAGCACCATTTGCATGCATATCGTGTGGTTTTGCAGAAAACTGCATCCTCGTCTACCAAAAGTGTCATATTCATGCTTAAAACGCGTTTTGGCACAAATCCATGTGCGGGTTCTAAAAAGAGCAGCATTGGCATGCGTTTCACGTCGTTTGGTAGAAATCCACACGCGCGTTCTGCCAAAAGCACCATTTGCATGCATATCGTGTGGTTTTGCAGAAAACTGCATCCTCGTCTACCAAAAGTTGCATATTCATGCTTAAAACGCGTTTTGGCACAAATCCATGTGCGGGTGCTAAAAAGAGCAGCATTGGCATGCTTTTCACGTCGTTTGGTAGAGATCCACACGCGCGTTCTGCCAAAAGCGTCATTTGCATGCATATCGTGTGGTTTTGCAGAAAACTGCATCCTCGTCTACCAAAAGTTGCGTATTCATGCTTAAAACGCGTTTTGGCACAAATCCATGTGCGGGTGCTAAAAAGAGCAGCATTGGCATGCTTTTCACGTCGTTTGGTAGAAATCCACACGCGCGTTCTGCCAAAAGCACCATTTGCATGCATATCGTGTGGTTTTGCAGAAAACTGCATCCTCGTCTACCAAAAGTGTCATATTCATGCCTAAAACGCGTTTTGGCACAAATCCATGTGCGGGTTGTAAAAAGAGCAGCATTGGCATGCTTTTCACGTCGTTTGGTAGAAATCCACACGCGCGTTCTGCCAAAAGCACCGTTTGCATGCATATCGTGTGGTTTTGCAGAAAACTGCATCCTCGTCTACCAAAAGTGTCATATTCATGCTTAAAACGCGTTTTGGCACAAATCCATGTGCGGGTTGTAAAAAGAGCAGCATTGGCATGCTTTTCACGTCGTTTGGTAGAAATCCACACGCGCGTTCTGCCAAAAGCGTCATTTGCATGCATATCGTGTGGTTTTGCAGAAAACTGCATCCTCGTCTACCAAAAGTTGCGTATTCATGCTTAAAACGCGTTTTGGCACAAATCCATGTGCGGGTTCTAAAAAGAGCAGCATTGGCATGCTTTTCCCGTCGTTTGGTAGAAATCCACACGCGCGTTCTGCCAAAAGCGTCATTTGCATGCATATCGTGTGGTTTTGCAGAAAACTGCATCCTCGTCTACCAAAAGTTGCGTATTCATGCTTACAACGCGTTTTGGCAAAAATCCATGTGCGGGTGCTAAAAAGAGCAGCATCGGCATGCTTTTCACGTCGTTTGGTAGAAATCCACACGGGCGTTCTGCCAAAAGCACCATTTGCATGCATATCGTGTGGTTGTGCAGAAAACTGCATACTCGTCTACCAAAAGTGTCATATTCATGCTTAAAACGCGTTTTGGCACAAATCGATGTGCGGGTTCTAAAAAGAGCAGCATTGGCATGCTTTTCATGTCGTTTGGTAGAAATCCACACGCGCGTTCTGCCAAAAGCGTCATTTGCATGCATATCGTGTGGTTTTGCAGAAAACTGCATCCTCGTTTACCAAAAGTGTCATATTCATGCTTAAAACGCGTTTTGGCACAAATCAATGTGCGGGTTCTAAAAAGAGCAGCATTGGCATGCTTTTCACGTCGTTTGGTAGAAATCCACACGCGCGTTCTGCCAAAAGCGTCATTTGCATGCATATCGTGTGGTTTTGCAGAAAACTGCATTCTCGTCTACCAAAAGTTGCGTATTCATGCTTAAAACGCGTTTTGGCACAAATCCATGTGCGGGTGCTAAAAAGAGCAGCATTGGCATGCTTTTCACGTCGTTTGGTAGAAATCCACACGGGCGTTCTGCCAAAAGCACCATTTGCATGCATATCGAGTAGTTTTGCAGAAAACTCCATCCTCGTCTACCAAAAGTGTCATATTCATGCTTAAAACGCGTTTTGGCAAAAATCCATGTGCGGGTGCTAAAAAGAGCAGCATTGGCATGCTTTTCACGTCGTTTGGTAGAAATCCACACGCGCGTTCTGCCAAAAGCACCATTTGCATGCATATCGTGTAGTTTTGCAGAAAACTGCATACTCGTCTACCAAAAGTGTCATATTCATGCTTAAAACGCGTTTTGGCACAAATCCATGTGCGGGTTCTAAAAAGAGCAGCATTTGCATGCTTTTCACGTCGTTTGGTAGAAATCCACACGCGCGTTCTGCCAAAAGCGTCATTTGCATGCATATCGTGTGGTTTTGCAGAAAACTGCATCCTCGTCTACCAAAAGTGTCATATTCATGCTTAAAACGCGTTTTGGCACAAATCCATGTGCGGGTTCTAAAAAGAGCAGCATTGGCATGCTTTTCACGTCGTTTGGTAGAAATCTACACGGGCGTTCTGCCAAAAGCACCATTTGCATGCATATCGTGTGGTTGTGCAGAAAACTGCATACTCGTCTACCAAAAGTGTCATATTCATGCTTAAAACGCGTTTTGGCACAAATCGATGTGCGGGTTCTAAAAAGAGCAGCATTGGCATGCTTTTCACGTCGTTTGGTAGAAATCCACACGCGCGTTCTGCCAAAAGCGTCATTTGCGCTGCATATCGTGTGGTTTTGCAGAAAACTGCATCCTCGTCTATTAAAAGTGTCATATTCATGCTTAAAACGCGTTTTGGCACAAATCCATGTGCGGGTTCTAAAAAGAGCAGCATTGGCATGCTTTTCACGTCGTTTGGTAGAAATCCACACGCGCGTTCTGCCAAAAGCGTCATTTGCATGCATATCGTGTGGTTTTGCAGAAAACTGCATCCTCGTCTACCAAAAGTTGCGTATTCATGCTTAAAACGCGTTTTGGCACAAATCCATGTGCGGGTGCTAAAAAGAGCCAGCATTGGCATGCTTTTCACGTCGTTTGGTAGAAATCCACACGCGCGTTCTGCGAAAAGCGTCATTTGCATGCATATCGTGTGGTTTTGCAGAAAACTGCATCCTCGTCTACCAAAAGTGTCATATTCATGCTTAAAACGCGTTTTGGCACAAATCCATGTGCGGGTTCTAAAAAGAGCAGCATTGGCATGCTTTTCACGTCGTTTTGTAGAAAATCCACACGCGCGTTCTGCCAAAAGCGTCATTTGCATGCATATCGTGTGGTTTTGCAGAAAACTGCATCCTCGTCTACCAAAAGTTGCGTATTCATGCTTAAAACGCGTTTTGGCACAAATCCATGTGCGGGTGCTAAAAAGAGCAGCATTGGCATGCTTTTCACGTCGTTTGGTAGAAATCCACACGGGCGTTCTGCCAAAAGCATCATTTGCATGCATATCGTGTGGTTGTGCAGAAAACTGCATACTCGTCTACCAAAAGTGTCATATTCATGCTTAAAAACGCGTTTTGGCACAAATCGATGTGCGGGTTCTAAAAAGAGCAGCATTGGCATGCTTTTCACGTCGTTTGGTAGAAATCCACACGCGCGTTCTGCCAAAAGCACCATTTGCATGCATATCGTGTGGTTTTGCAGAAAACTGCATCCTCATCTACCAAAAGTTGTGTATTCATGCTTAAAACGCGTTTTGGCACAAATTCATGTGCGGGTGCTAAAAAGAGCAGCATCGGCATGCTTTTCACGTCGTTTGGTAGAAATCCACACGGGCGTTCTGCCAAAAGCACCATTTGCATGCATATCGTGTGGTTGTGCAGAAAACTGCATACTCGTCTACCAAAAGTGTCATATTCATGCTTAAAACGCGTTTTGGCACAAATCGATGTGCGGGTTCTAAAAAGAGCAGCATTGGCATGCTTTTCACGTCGTTTGGTAGAAATCCACACGCGCGTTCTGCCAAAAGCGTCATTTGCATGCATATCGTGTGGTTTTGCAGAAAACTGCATCCTCGTTTACCAAAAGTGTCATATTCATGCTTAAAACGCGTTTTGGCACAAATCAATGTGCGGGTTCTAAAAAGAGCAGCATTGGCATGCTTTTCACGTCGTTTGGTAGAAATCCACACGCGCGTTCTGCCAAAAGCGTCATTTGCATGCATATCGTGTGGTTTTGCAGAAAACTGCATTCTCGTCTACCAAAAGTTGCGTATTCATGCTTAAAACGCGTTTTGGCACAAATCCATGTGCGGGTGCTAAAAAGAGCAGCATTGGCATGCTTTTCACGTCGTTTGGTAGAAATCCACACGGGCGTTCTGCCAAAAGCACCATTTGCATGCATATCGAGTAGTTTTGCAGAAAACTCCATCCTCGTCTACCAAAAGTGTCATATTCATGCTTAAAACGCGTTTTGGCAAAAATCCATGTGCGGGTGCTAAAAAGAGCAGCATTGGCATGCTTTTCACGTCGTTTGGTAGAAATCCACACGCGCGTTCTGCAAAAGCACCATTTGCATGCATATCGTGTAGTTTTGCAGAAAACTGCATACTCGTCTACCAAAAGTGTCATATTCATGCTTAAAACGCGTTTTGGCACAAATCCATGTGCGGGTTCTAAAAAGAGCAGCATTTGCATGCTTTTCACGTCGTTTGTAGAAATCCACACGCGCGTTCTGCCAAAAGCGTCATTTGCATGCATAACGTGTGGTTTTGCAGAAACTGCATCCTCGTCTACCAAAAGTGTCATATTCATGCTTAAAACGCGTTTTGGCACAAATCCATGTGCGGGTTCTAAAAAGAGCAGCATTGGCATGCTTTTCACGTCGTTTGGTAGAAATCTACACGGCGTTCTGCCAAAAGCACCATTTGCATGCATATCGTGTGGTTGTGCAGAAAACTGCATACTCGTCTACCAAAAGTGTCATATTCATGCTTAAAACGCGTTTTGCACAAATCGATGTGCGGGTTCTAAAAAGAGCAGCATTGGCATGCTTTTCACGTCGTTTGGTAGAAATCCACACGCGCGTTCTGCCAAAAGCGTCATTTGCGCTGCATATCGTGTGGTTTTGCAGAAAACTGCATCCTCGTCTATTAAAAGTGTCATATTCATGCTTAAAAGGCGTTTTGGCACAAATCCATGTGCGGGTTCTAAAAAGAGCAGCATTGGTATGCTTTTCACGTCGTTTGGTAGAAATCCACACGCGCGTTCTGCAAAAGCGTCATTTGCATGCTTATCGTGTGGTTTTGCAGAAACTGCATCCTCGTCTACCAAAAGTTGCGTATTCATGCTTAAAACGCGTTTTGGCACAAATCCATGTGCGGGTGGCTAAAAAGAGCAGCATTGGCATGCTTTTCACGTCGTTGGTAGAAATCCACATGCGCGTTCTGCGAAAAGCGTCATTTGCATGCATATCGTGTGGTTTTGCAGAAAACTGCATCCTCGTCTACCAAAAGTGTCATATTCATGCTTAAAACGCGTTTTGGCACAAATTCATGTGCGGGTTCTAAAAGAGCAGCATTGGCATGCTTTTCACGTCGTTTGGTAGAAATCCACACGCGCGTTCTGCCAAAAGCGTCATTTGCATGCATATCGTGTGGTTTTGCAGAAAACTGCATCCTCGTCTACCAAAAGTTGCGTATTCATGCTTAAAACGCGTTTTGGCACAAATCCATGTGCGGGTGCTAAAAAGAGCAGCATTGGCATGCTTTTCACGTCGTTTGGTAGAAATCCACACGGGCGTTCTGCCAAAAGCATCATTTGCATGCATATCGTGTGGTTGTGCAGAAAACTGCATACTCGTCTACCAAAAGTGTCATATCATGCTTAAAACGCGTTTTGGCACAAATCGATGTGCGGGTTCTAAAAAGAGCAGCATTGGCATGCTTTTCACGTCGTTTGGTAGAAATCCACACGCGCGTTCTGCAAAAGCACCATTTGCATGCATATCGTGTGGGTTTTGCAGAAAACTGCATCCTCATCTACAAAAGTTGCGTATTCATGCTTAAAACGCGTTTTGGCACAAATTTATGTGCGGGTGCTAAAAAGAGCAGCTTTGGCCTGCTTTTTCACGTCGTTTGGTAGAAATCCACACGCGCGTTCTGCCAAAAGCACCATTTGCATGCATATCGTGTAGTTTTGCAAAAAACTGCATACTCGTCTACCAAAAGTGTCATATTCATGCTTAAAACGCGTTTTGGCACAAATCCGTGTGCGGGTTCTATAAAGAGCAGCATTGGCATGCTTTTCACGTCGTTTGGTAGAAATTCACACGCGCGTTCTGCCAAAAAGCACCATTTGCATGCATATCGTGTGGTTTTGCAGAAAACTGCATCCTCGTCTACCAAAAGTGTCAAATTCATGCTTAAAACGTATTTTGGCACAAATCCATGTGCGGGTTCCAAAAGAGCAGCATTGGCATGCTTTTCACGTCGTTTGGTAGAAATCCACACGCGCGTTCTGCCAAAAGCACCATTTGCATGCATATCGTGTGGTTTTGCAGAAAACTGCATCCTCGTCTACCAAAAGTGTGATATTCATGCTTAAAACGCGTTTTGGCACAAATCCATGTGCGGGTTCTAAAAAGAGCAGCATTGGCATGCTTTTCACGTCGTTTGGTAGAAATCCACACGCGCATTCTGCCAAAAGCACCATTTGCATGCATATCGTGTGGTTTTGCAGAAAACTGCATCCTCGTCTACCAAACGTTGCGTATTCATGCTTAAAACGCGTTTTGGCACAAATCCATGTGCGGGTGCTAAAAAGAGCAGCATTGGCATGCTTTTCACGTCGTTTGGTAGAAATCCACACGCGCGTTCTGCCAAAAGCGTCATTTGCATGCATATCGTGTGGTTTTGCAGAAAACTGCATCCTCGTCTACCAAAAGTTGCATATTCATGCTTAAAACGCGTTTTGGCAGAAATCCATGTGCGGGTGCTAAAAAGAGCAGCATTGGCATGCTTTTCACGTCGTTTGGTAGAAATCCACACGCGCGTTCTGCCAAAAGCACCATTTGCATGCATATCGTGTGGTTTTGCAGAAAACTGCATCCTCGTCTACCAAAAGTTGCATATTCATGCTTAAAACGCGTTTTGGCACAAATCCATGTGCGGGTGCTAAAAAGAGCAGCATTGGCATGCTTTTCAAGTCGTTTGGTAGAAATCCACACGCGCGTTCTGCCAAAAGCGTCATTTGCATGCATATCGTGTGGTTTTGCAGAAAACTGCATCCTCGTCTACCAAAAGTTGCGTATTCATGCTTAAAACGCGTTTTGGCACAAATCCATGTGCGGGTGCTAAAAAGAGCAGCATTGGCATGCTTTTCACGTCGTTTGGTAGAAATCCACACGCGCGTTCTGCCAAAAGCACCATTTTCATGCATATCGTGTGGTTTTGCAGAAAACTGCATCCTCGTCTACCAAAAGTGTCATATTCATGCTTAAAACGCGTTTTGGCACAAATCCATGTGCGGGTTGTAAAAAGAGCAGCATTGGCATGCTTTTCACGTCGTTTGGTGGAAATCCACACGCGCGTTCTGCCAAAAGCACCATTTGCATGCATATCGTGTGGTTTTGCAGAAAACTGCATACTCGTCTACCAAAAGTGTCATATTCATGCTTAAAACGCGTTTTGGCACAAATCCATGTGCGGGTTGTAAAAAGAGCAGCATTGGCATGCTTTTCACGTCGTTTGGTAGAAATCCACACGCGCGTTCTGCCAAAAGCACCATTTGCATGCATATCGTGTGGTTTTGCAGAAAACTGCATCCTCGTCTACCAAAAGTGTGATATTCATGCTTAAAACGCGTTTTGGCACAAATCCATGTGCGGGTTCTAAAAAGAGCAGCATTGGCATGCTTTTCACGTCGTTTGGTAGAAATCCACACGCGCATTCTGCCAAAAGCACCATTTGCATGCATATCGTGTGGTTTTGCAGAAAACTGCATCCTCGTCTACCAAACGTTGCGTATTCATGCTTAAAACGCGTTTTGGCACAAATCCATGTGCGGGTGCTAAAAAGAGCAGCATTGGCATGCTTTTCACGTCGTTTGGTAGAAATCCACACGCGCGTTCTGCCAAAAGCGTCATTTGCATGCATATCGTGTGGTTTTGCAGAAAACTGCATCCTCGTCTACCAAAAGTTGCATATTCATGCTTAAAACGCGTTTTGGCAGAAATCCATGTGCGGGTGCTAAAAAGAGCAGCATTGGCATGCTTTTCACGTCGTTTGGTAGAAATCCACACGCGCGTTCTGCCAAAAGCACCATTTGCATGCATATCGTGTGGTTTTGCAGAAAACTGCATCCTCGTCTACCAAAAGTTGCATATTCATGCTTAAAACGCGTTTTGGCACAAATCCATGTGCGGGTGCTAAAAAGAGCAGCATTGGCATGCTTTTCAAGTCGTTTGGTAGAAATCCACACGCGCGTTCTGCCAAAAGCGTCATTTGCATGCATATCGTGTGGTTTTGCAGAAAACTGCATCCTCGTCTACCAAAAGTTGCGTATTCATGCTTAAAACGCGTTTTGGCACAAATCCATGTGCGGGTGCTAAAAAGAGCAGCATTGGCATGCTTTTCACGTCGTTTGGTAGAAATCCACACGCGCGTTCTGCCAAAAGCACCATTTTCATGCATATCGTGTGGTTTTGCAGAAAACTGCATCCTCGTCTACCAAAAGTGTCATATTCATGCTTAAAACGCGTTTTGGCACAAATCCATGTGCGGGTTGTAAAAAGAGCAGCATTGGCATGCTTTTCACGTCGTTTGGTGGAAATCCACACGCGCGTTCTGCCAAAAGCACCATTTGCATGCATATCGTGTGGTTTTGCAGAAAACTGCATACTCGTCTACCAAAAGTGTCATATTCATGCTTAAAACGCGTTTTGGCACAAATCCATGTGCGGGTTGTAAAAAGAGCAGCATTGGCATGCTTTTCACGTCGTTTGGTAGAAATCCACACGCGCGTTCTGCCAAAAGCACCATTTGCATGCATATCGTGTGGTTTTGCAGAAAACTGCATCCTCGTCTACCAAAAGTTGCGTATTCATGCTTAAAACGCGTTTTGGCAAAAATCCATGTGCGGGTGCTAAAAAGAGCAGCATTGGCATGCTTTTCACGTCGTTTGGTAGAAATCCACACGGGCGTTCTGCCAAAAGCACCATTTGCATGCATATCGTGTGGTTGTGCAGAAAACTGCATACTCGTCTACCAAAAGTGTCATATTCATGCTTAAAACGCGTTTTGGCACAAATCGATGTGCGGGTTCTAAAAAGAGCAGCATTGGCATGCTTTTCACGTCGTTTGGAAGAAATCCACACGCGCGTTCTGCCAAAAGCACCATTTGCATGCATATCGTGTGGTTTTGCAGAAAACTGCATCCTCGTCTACCAAAAGTTGCGTATTCATGCTTAAAACGCGTTTTGGCACAAATCCATGTGCGGGTGCTAAAAAGAGCAGCATTGGCATGCTTTTCACGTCGTTTGGTAGAAATCCACACGGGCGTTCTGCCAAAAGCACCATTTGCATGCATATCGTGTGGTTGAGCAGAAAACTGCATACTCGTCTACCAAAAGTGTCATATTCATGCTTAAAACGCGTTTTGGCACAAATCGATGTGCGGGTTCTAAAAAGAGCAGCATTGGCATGCTTTTCACGTCGTTTGGTAGAAATCCACACGCGCGTTCTGCCAAAAGCACCATTTGCATGCCTATCGTGTGGTTTTGCAGAAAACTGCATCCTCTTCTACCAAAAGTGTCATATTCATGCTTAAAACGCGTTTTGGCACAAATCCATGTGCGGGTTGTAAAAAGAGCAGCATTGGCATGCTTTTCACGTCGTTTGGTAGAAATCCACACGCGCGTTCTGCCAAAAGCACCATTTGCATGCATATCGTGTGGTTTTGCAGAAAACTGCATCCTCGTCTACCAAAAGTTGCGTATTCATGCTTAAAACGCGTTTTGGCAAAAATCCATGTGCGGGTGCTAAAAAGAGCAGCATTGGCATGCTTTTCACGTCGTTTGGTAGAAATCCACACGGGCGTTCTGCCAAAAGCACCATTTGCATGCATATCGTGTGGTTGTGCAGAAAACTGCATACTCGTCTACCAAAAGTGTCATATTCATGCTTAAAACGCGTTTTGGCACAAATCGATGTGCGGGTTCTAAAAAGAGCAGCATTGGCATGCTTTTCACGTCGTTTGGTAGAAATCCACACGCGCGTTCTGCCAAAAGCACCATTTGCATGCCTATCGTGTGGTTTTGCAGAAAACTGCATCCTCGTCTACCAAAAGTGTCATATTCATGCTTAAAACGCGTTTTGGCACAAATCCATGTGCGGGTTCTAAAAAGAGCAGCATTGGCATGCTTCTCACGTCGTTTGGTAGAAATCCACACGCGCGTTCTGCCAAAAGCGTCATTTGCATGCATATCGTGTGGTTTTGCAGAAAACTGCATCCTCGTCTACCAAAAGTTGCGTATTCATGCTTAAAACGCGTTTTGGCACAAATCCATGTGCGGGTGCTAAAAAGAGCAGCATTCGCATGCTTTTCACGTCGTTTGGTGGAAATCCACACGCGCGTTCTGCCAAAAGCACCATTTGCATGCATATCGTGTGGTTTTGCAGAAAACTGCTGACTCGTCTACCAAAAGTGTCATAATCATGCTTAAAACGCGTTTTGGCACAAATCCATGTGCGGGTTCTAAAAAGAGCAGCATTGGCATGCTTTTCACGTCGTTTGGAAGAAATCCACACGCGCGTTCTGCCAAAAGCACCATTTGCATGCATATCGTGTGGTTTTGCAGAAAACTGCATCCTCGTCTACCAAAAGTGTCATATTCATGCTTAAAACGCGTTTTGGCACAAATCGATGTGCGGGTTCTAAAAAGAGCAGCATTGGCATGCTTTTCACGTCGTTTGGTAGAAATCCACACGCGCGTTCTGCCAAAAGCACCATTTGCATGCCTATCGTGTGGTTTTGCAGAAAACTGCATCCTCGTCTACCCAAAGTGTCATATTCATGCTTAAAACGCGTTTTGGCACAAATCCATGTGCGGGTTCTAAAAAGAGCAGCATTGGCATGCTTCTCACGTCGTTTGGTAGAAATCCACACGCGCGTTCTGCCAAAAGCGTCATTTGCATGCATATCGTGTGGTTTTGCAGAAAACTGCATCCTCGTCTACCAAAAGTTGCGTATTCATGCTTAAAACGCGTTTTGGCACAAATCCATGTGCGGGTGCTAAAAAGAGCAGCATTCGCATGCTTTTCACGTCGTTTGGTGGAAATCCACACGCGCGTTCTGCCAAAAGCACCATTTGCATGCATATCGTGTGGTTTTGCAGAAAACTGCATACTCGTCTACCAAAAGTGTCATAATCATGCTTAAAACGCGTTTTGGCACAAATCCATGTGCGGGTTCTAAAAAGAGCAGCATTGGCATGCTTTTCACGTCGTTTGGAAGAAATCCACACGCGCGTTCTGCCAAAAGCACCATTTGCATGCATATCGTGTGGTTTTGCAGAAAACTGCATCCTCGTCTACCAAAAGTTGCGTATTCATGCTTAAAACGCGTTTTGGCACAAATCCATGTGCGGGTGCTAAAAAGAGCAGCATTGGCATGCTTTTCACGTCGTTTGGTAGAAATCCACACGGGCGTTCTGCCAAAAGCACCATTTGCATGCATATCGTGTGGTTGTGCAGAAAACTGCATACTCGTCTACCAAAAGTGTCATATTCATGCTTAAAACGCGTTTTGGCACAAATCGATGTGCGGGTTCTAAAAAGAGCAGCATTGGCATGCTTTTCACGTCGTTTGGTAGAAATCCACACGCGCGTTCTGCCAAAAGCACCATTTGCATGCCTATCGTGTGGTTTTGCAGAAAACTGCATCCTCGTCTACCAAAAGTGTCATATTCATGCTTAAAACGCGTTTTGGCACAAATCCATGTGCGGGTTGTAAAAAGAGCAGCATTGGCATGCTTTTCACGTCGTTTGGTAGAAATCCACACGCGCGTTCTGCCAAAAGCACCATTTGCATGCATATCGTGTGGTTTTGCAGAAAACTGCATCCTCGTCTACCAAAAGTTGCGTATTCATGCTTAAAACGCGTTTTGGCAAAAATCCATGTGCGGGTGCTAAAAAGAGCAGCATTGGCATGCTTTTCACGTCGTTTGGTAGAAATCCACACGGGCGTTCTGCCAAAAGCACCATTTGCATGCATATCGTGTGGTTGTGCAGAAAACTGCATACTCGTCTACCAAAAGTGTCATATTCATGCTTAAAACGCGTTTTGGCACACATCGATGTGCGGGTTCTAAAAAGAGCAGCATTGGCATGCTTTTCACGTCGTTTGGTAGAAATCCACACGCGCGTTCTGCCAAAAGCGTCATTTGCGCTGCATATCGTGTGGTTTTGCAGAAAACTGCATCCTCGTCTACCAAAAGTGTCATATTCATGCTTAAAACGCGTTTTGGCACAAATCCATGTGCGGGTTCTAAAAAGAGCAGCATTGGCATGCTTTTCACGTCGTTTGGTAGAAATCCACACGCGCGTTCTGCCAAAAGCGTCATTTGCATGCATATCGTGTGGTTTTGCAGAAAACTGCATCCTCGTCTACCAAAAGTGTCATATTCATGCTTAAAACGCCTTTTGGCACAAATCCATGTGCGGGTTCTAAAAAGAGCAGCATTGGCATGCTTTTCACGTCGTTTGGTAGAAATCCACACGGGCGTTCTGCCAAAAGCATCATTTGCATGCATATCGTGTGGTTGTGCAGAAAACTGCATACTCGTCTACCAAAAGTGTCATATTCATGCTTAAAACGCGTTTTGGCACAAATCGATGTGCGGGTTCTAAAAAGAGCAGCATTGGCATGCTTTTCACGTCGTTTGGTAGAAATCCACACGCGCGTTCTGCCAAAAGCACCATTTGCATGCATATCGTGTGGTTTTGCAGAAAACTGCATCCTCGTCTACCAAAAGTTGCGTATTCATGCTTAAAACGCGTTTTGGCACAAATCCATGTGCGGGTGCTAAAAAGAGCAGCATTGGCATGCTTTTCACGTCGTTTGGTAGAAATCCACACGCGCGTTCTGCCAAAAGCACCATTTGCATGCATATCGTGTAGTTTTGCAGAAAACTGCATACTCGTCTACCAAAAGTGTCATATTCATGCTTAAAACGCGTTTTGGCACAAATCCGTGTGCGGGTTCTAAAAAGAGCAGCATTGGCATGCTTTTCACGTCGTTTGGTAGAAATCCACACGCGCGTTCTGCCAAAAGCACCATTTGCATGCATATCGTGTGGTTTTGCAGAAAACTGCATCCTCGTCTACCAAAAGTGTCAAATTCATACTTAAAACGTATTTTGGCACAAATCCATGTGCGGGTTCTAAAAAGAGCAGCATTGGGATGCTTTTCACGTCGTTTGGTAGAAATCCACACGCGCGTTCTGCCAAAAGCACCATTTGCATGCATATCGTGTGGTTTTGCAGAAAACTGCATCCTCGTCTACCAAAAGTTGCGTATTCATGCTTAAAACGCGTTTTGGCACAAATCCATGTGCGGGTGCTAAAAAGAGCAGCATTGGCATGCTTTTCACGTTGTTTGGTAGAAATCCACACGCGCGTTCTGCCAAAAGCACCATTTGCATGCATATCGTGTAGTTTTGCAGAAAACTGCATACTCGTCTACCAAAAGTGTCATATTCATGCTTAAAACGCGTTTTGGCACAAATCCGTGTGCGGGTTCTAAAAAGAGCAGCATTGGCATGCTTTTCACGTCGTTTGGTAGAAATCCACACGCGCGTTCTGCCAGAAGCACCATTTGCATGCATATCGTGTGGTTTTGCAGAAAACTGCATCCTCGTCTACCAAAAGTGTCAAATTCATACTTAAAACGTATTTTGGCACAAATCCATGTGCGGGTTCCAAAAAGAGCAGCATTGGCATGCTTTTCACGACGTTTGGTAGAAATCCACACGCGCGTTCTGCCAAAAGCACCATTTGCATGCATATCGTGTGGTTTTGCAGAAAACTGCATCCTCGTCTACCAAAAGTGTGATATTCATGCTTAAAACGCGTTTTGGCACAAATCGATGTGCGGGTTCTAAAAAGAGCAGCATTGGCATGCTTTTCACGTCGTTTGGTAGAAATCCACACGCGCGTTCTGCCAAAAGCACCATTTGCATGCATATCGTGTGGTTTTGTAGAAAACTGCATCCTCGTCTACCAAAAGTGTCATATTCATGCTTAAAACGCGTTTTGGCACAAATCCATGTGCGGGTTGTAAAAAGAGCAGCATTGGCATGCTTTTCACGTCGTTTGGTAGAAATCCACACGCGCGTTCTGCCAAAAGCACCATTTGCATGCATATCGTGTAGTTTTGCAGAAAACTGCATACTCGTCTACCAAAAGTGTCATATTCATGCTTAAAACGCGTTTTGGCACAAATCCATGTGCGGGTTCTAAAAAGAGCAGCATTGGCATGCTTTTCACGTCGTTTGGTAGAAATCCACACGCGCGTTCTGCCAAAAGCGTCATTTGCATGCATATCGTGTGGTTTTGCAGAAAACTGCATCCTCGTCTACCAAAAGTGTCATATTCATGCTTAAAACGCGTTTTGGCACAAATCCATGTGCGGGTTCTAAAAAGAGCAGCATTGGCATGCTTTTCACGTCGTTTGGTAGAAATCCACACGCGCGTTCTGCCAAAAGCGTCATTTGCATGCGTATCGTGTGGTTTTGCAGAAAACTGCATCCTCGTCTACCAAAAGTTGCGTATTCATGCTTAAAACGCGTTTTGGCAAAAATCCATGTGCGGGTGCTAAAAAGAGCAGCATTGGCATGCTTTTCACGTCGTTTGGTAGAAATCCACACGGGCGTTCTGCCAAAAGCACCATTTGCATGCATATCGTGTGGTTGTGCAGAAAACTGCATACTCGTCTACCAAAAGTGTCATATTCATGCTTAAAACGCGTTTTGGCACAAATCGATGTGCGGGTTCTAAAAAGAGCAGCATTGGCATGCTTTTCACGTCGTTTGGTAGAAATCCACACGCGCGTTCTGCCAAAAGCGTCATTTGCATGCATATCGTGTGGTTTTGCAGAAAACTGCATCCTCGTCTACCAAAAGTGTCATATTCATGCTTAAAACGCGTTTTGGCACAAATCAATGTGCGGGTTCTAAAAAGAGCAGCATTGGCATGCTTTCCACGTCGTTTGGTAGAAATCCACACGCGCGTTCTGCCAAAAGCGTCATTTGCATGCATATCGTGTGGTTTTGCAGAAAACTGCATTCTCGTCTACCAAAAGTAGCGTATTCATGCTTAAAACGCGTTTTGGCACAAATCCATGTGCGGGTGCTAAAAAGAGCAGCATTGGCATGCTTTTCACGTCGTTTGGTAGAAATCCACACGGGCGTTCTGACAAAAGCACCATTTGCATGCATATCGTGTGGTTGTGCAGAAAACTGCATACTCGTCTACCAAAAGTGTCATATTCATGCTTAAAACGCGTTTTGGCACAAATCGATGTGCGGGTTCTAAAAAGAGCAGCATTGGCATGCTTTTCACGTCGTTTGGTAGAAATCCACACGCGCGTTCTGCCAAAAGCACCATTTGCATGCATATCGTTTGGTTTTGCAGAAAACTGCATCCTCGTCTACCAAAAGTTGCATATTCATGCTTAAAACGCGTTTTGGCACAAATCCATGTGCGGGTGCTAAAAAGAGCAGCATTGGCATGCTTTTCACGTCGTTTGGTAGAAATCCACACGCGCGTTCTGCCAAAAGCGTCATTTGCATGCATATCGTGTGGTTTTGCAGAAAACTGCATCCTCGTCTACCAAAAGTTGCGTATTCATGCTTAAAACGCGTTTTGGCACAAATCCATGTGCGGGTGCTAAAAAGAGCAGCATTGGCATGCTTTTCACGTCGTTTGGTAGAAATCCACACGCGCGTTCTGCCAAAAGCACCATTTGCATGCATATCGTGTGGTTTTGTAGAAAACTGCATCCTCGTCTACCAAAAGTGTCATATTCATGCTTAAAACGCGTTTTGGCACAAATCCATGTGCGGGTTGTAAAAAGAGCAGCATTGGCATGCTTTTCACGTCGTTTGGTAGAAATCCACACGCGCGTTCTGCCAAAAGCACCATTTGCATGCATATCGTGTGGTTTTGCAGAAAACTGCATCCTCGTCTACCAAAAGTGTCATATTCATGCTTAAAACGCGTTTTGGCACAAATCCATGTGCGGGTTGTAAAAAGAGCAGCATTGGCATGCTTTTCACGTCGTTTGGTAGAAATCCACACGCGCGTTCTGCCAAAAGCGTCATTTGCATGCATATCGTGTGGTTTTGCAGAAAACTGCATCCTCGTCTACCAAAAGTTGCGTATTCATGCTTAAAACGCGTTTTGGCACAAATACATGTGCGGGTGCTAAAAAAGCAGCATTGGCATGCTTTTCACGTCGTTTGGTGGAAATCCACACGCGCGTTCTGCCAAAAGCACCATTTGCATGCATATCGTGTAGATTTGCAGAAAACTGCATACTCGTCTACCAAAAGTGTCATATTCATGCTTAAAACGCGTTTTGGCACAAATCCATGTGCGGGTTCTAAAAAGAGCAGCATTGGCATGCTTTTCCCGTCGTTTGGTAGAAATCCACACGCGCGTTCTGCCAAAAGCGTCATTTGCATGCATATCGTATGGTTTTGCAGAAAACTGCATCCTCGTCTACCAAAAGTGTCATATTCATGCTTAAAACGCGTTTTGGCACAAATCCATGTGCGGGTTCTAAAAAGAGCAGCATTGGCATGCTTTTCACGTCGTTTGGTAGAAATCCACACGGGCGTTCTGCCAAAAGCACCATTTGCATGCATATCGTGTGGTTGTGCAGAAAACTGCATACTCGTCTACCAAAAGTGTCATATTCATGCTTAAAACGCGTTTTGGCACAAATCGATGTGCGGGTTCTAAAAAGAGCAGCATTGGCATGCTTTTCACGTCGTTTGGTAGAAATCCACACGCGCGTTCTGCCAAAAGCACCATTTGCATGCATATCGTGTGGTTTTGTAGAAAACTGCATCCTCGTCTACCAAAAGTGTCATATTCATGCTTAAAACGCGTTTTGGCACAAATCCATGTGCGGGTTGTAAAAAGAGCAGCATTGGCATGCTTTTCACGTCGTTTGGTAGAAATCCACACGCGCGTTCTGCCAAAAGCACCATTTGCATGCATATCGTGTGGTTTTGCAGAAAACTGCATCCTCGTCTACCAAAAGTGTCATATTCATGCTTAAAACGCGTTTTGGCACAAATCCATGTGCGGGTTGTAAAAAGAGCAGCATTGGCATGCTTTTCACGTCGTTTGGTAGAAATCCACACGCGCGTTCTGCCAAAAGCGTCATTTGCATGCATATCGTGTGGTTTTGCAGAAAACTGCATCCTCGTCTACCAAAAGTTGCGTATTCATGCTTAAAACGCGTTTTGGCACAAATCCATGTGCGGGTGCTAAAAAAAGCAGCATTGGCATGCTTTTCACGTCGTTTGGTAGAAATCCACACGCGCGTTCTGCCAAAAGCACCATTTGCATGCATATCGTGTAGATTTGCAGAAAACTGCATACTCGTCTACCAAAAGTGTCATATTCATGCTTAAAACGCGTTTTGGCACAAATCCATGTGCGGGTTCTAAAAAGAGCAGCATTGGCATGCTTTTCCCGTCGTTTGGTAGAAATCCACACGCGCGTTCTGCCAAAAGCGTCATATCGTGTGGTTTTGCAGAAAACTGCATCCTCGTCTACCAAAAGTGTCATATTCATGCTTAAAACGCGTTTTGGCACAAATCCATGTGCGGGTTCTAAAAAGAGCAGCATTGGCATGCTTTTCACGTCGTTTGGTAGAAATCCACACGGGCGTTCTGCCAAAAGCACCATTTGCATGCATATCGTGTGGTTGTGCAGAAAACTGCATACTCGTCTACCAAAAGTGTCATATTCATGCTTAAAACGCGTTTTGGCACAAATCTATGTGCGGGTTCTAAAAAGAGCAGCATTGGCATGCTTTTCACGTCGTTTGGTAGAAATCCACACGCGTGTTCTGCCAAAAGCACCATTTGCATGCATATCGTGTGGTTTTGCAGAAAACTGCATCCTCGTCTATCAAAATTTGCATATTCATGCTTAAAACGCGTTTTGGCACAAATCCATGTGCGGGTGCTAAAAAGAGCAGCATTGGCATGCTTTTCACGTCGTTTGGTAGAAATCCACACGCGCGTTCTGCCAAAAGCGTCATTTGCAGGCATATCGTGTGGTTTTGCAGAAAACTGCATCCTCGTCTACCAAAAGTTGCGTATTCATGCTTAAAACGCGTTTTGGCACAAATCCATGTGCGGGTGATAAAAAGAGCAGCATTGGCATGCTTTTCACGTCGTTTGGTAGAAATCCACACGCGCGTTCTGCCAAAAGCACCATTTGCATGCATATCGTGTGGTTTTGCAGAAAACTGCATCCTCGTCTACCAAAAGTGTCATATTCATGCTTAAAACGCGTTTTGGCACAAATCCATGTGCGGGTTGTAAAAAGAGCAGCATTGGCATGCTTTTCACGTCGTTTGGTAGAAATCCACACGCGCGTTCTGCGAAAAGCACCATTTGCATGCATATCGTGTGGTTTTGCAGAAAACTGCATCCTCGTCTACCAAAAGTGTCATATTCATGCTTAAAACGCGTTTTGGCACAAATCCATGTGCGGGTTGTAAAAAGAGCAGCATTGGCATGCTTTTCACGTCGTTTGGTAGAAATCCACACGCGCGTTCTGCCAAAAGCGTCATTTGCATGCATATCGTGTGGTTTTGCAGAGAACTGCATCCTCGTCTACCAAAAGTTGCGTATTCATGCTTAAAACGCGTTTTAGCACAAATACATGTGCGGGTGCTAAAAAAAGCAGCATTGGCATGCTTTTCACGTCGTTTGGTAGAAATCCACACGCGCGTTCTGCCAAAAGCACCATTTGCATGCATATCGTGTAGATTTGCAGAAAACTGCATACTCGTCTACCAAAAGTGTCATATTCATGCTTAAAACGCGTTTTGGCACAAATCCATGTGCGGGTTCTAAAAAGAGCAGCATTGGCATGCTTTTCCCGTCGTTTGGTAGAAATCCACACGCGCGTTCTGCCAAAAGCGTCATTTGCATGCATATCATGTGGTTTTGCAGAAAACTGCATCCTCGTCTACCAAAAGTGTCATATTCATGCTTAAAACGCGTTTTGGCACAAATCCATGTGCGGGTGCTAAAAAGAGCAGCATTGGCATGCTTTTCACGTCGTTTGGTAGAAATCCACACGGGCGTTCTGCCAAAAGCACCATTTGCATGCATATCGTGTGGTTGTGCAGAAAACTGCATACTCGTCTACCAAAAGTGTCATATTCATGCTTAAAACGCGTTTTGGCACAAATCGATGTGCGGGTTCTAAAAAGAGCAGCATTGGCATGCTTTTCACGTCGTTTGGTAGAAATCCACACGCGCGTTCTGCCAAAAGCACCATTTGCATGCATATCGTGTGGTTTTGCAGAAAACTGCATCCTCGTCTACCAAAAGTTGCATATTCATGCTTAAAACGCGTTTTGGCACAAATCGATGTGCGGGTTCTAAAAAGAGCAGCATTGTCATGCTTTTCACGTCGTTTGGTAGAAATCCACACGCGCGTTCTGCCAAAAGCACCATTTGCATGCATATCGTGTGGTTTTGTAGAAAACTGCATCCTCGTCTACCAAAAGTGTCATATTCATGCTTAAAACGCGTTTTGGCACAAATCCATGTGCGGGTTGTAAAAAGAGCAGCATTGGCATGCTTTTCACGTCGTTTGGTAGAAATCCACACGCGCGTTCTGCCAAAAGCACCATTTGCATGCATATCGTGTGGTTTTGCAGAAAACTGCATCCTCGTCTACCAAAAGTGTCATATTCATGCTTAAAACGCGTTTTGGCACAAATCCATGTGCGGGTTGTAAAAAGAGCAGCATTGGCATGCTTTTCACGTCGTTTGGTAGAAATCCACACGCGCGTTCTGCCAAAAGCGTCATTTGCATGCATATCGTGTGGTTTTGCAGAAAACTGCATCCTCGTCTACCAAAAGTTGCGTATTCATGCTTAAAACGCGTTTTGGCACAAATCCATGTGCGGGTGCTAAAAAAAGCAGCATTGGCATGCTTTTCACGTCGTTTGGTAGAAATCCACACGCGCGTTCTGCCAAAAGCACCATTTGCATGCATATCGTGTAGATTTGCAGAAAACTGCATACTCGTCTACCAAAAGTGTCATATTCATGCTTAAAACGCGTTTTGGCACAAATCCATGTGCGGGTTCTAAAAAGAGCAGCATTGGCATGCTTTTCCCGTCGTTTGGTAGAAATCCACACGCGCGTTCTGCCAAAAGCGTCATTTGCATGCATATCGTGTGGTTTTGCAGAAAACTGCATCCTCGTCTACCAAAAGTGTCATATTCATGCTTAAAACGCGTTTTGGCACAAATCCATGTGCGGGTTCTAAAAAGAGCAGCATTGGCATGCTTTTCACGTCGTTTGGTAGAAATCCACACGGGCGTTCTGCCAAAAGCACCATTTGCATGCATATCGTGTGGTTGTGCAGAAAACTGCATACTCGTCTACCAAAAGTGTCATATTCATGCTTAAAACGCGTTTTGGCACAAATCGATGTGCGGGTTCTAAAAAGAGCAGCATTGGCATGCTTTTCACGTCGTTTGGTAGAAATCCACACGCGTGTTCTGCCAAAAGCACCATTTGCATGCATATCGTGTGGTTTTGCAGAAAACTGCATCCTCGTCTACCAAAAGTTGCATATTCATGCTTAAAACGCGTTTTGGCACACATCCATGTGCGGGTGCTAAAAAGAGCAGCATTGGCATGCTTTTCACGTCGTTTGGTAGAAATCCACACGCGCGTTCTACCAAAAGCGTCATTTGCATGCATATCGTGTGGTTTTGCAGAAAACTGCATCCTCGTCTACCAAAAGTTGCGTATTCATGCTTAAAACGCGTTTTGGCACAAATCCATGTGCGGGTGCTAAAAAGAGCAGCATTGGCATGCTTTTCACGTCGTTTGGTAGAAATCCACACGCGCGTTCTGCCAAAAGCACCATTTGCATGCATATCGTGTGGTTTTGCAGAAAACTGCATCCTCGTCTACCAAAAGTGTCATATTCATGCTTAAAACGCGTTTTGGCACAAATCCATGTGCGGGTTGTAAAAAGAGCAGCATTGGCATGCTTTTCACGTCGTTTGGTAGAAATCCACACGCGCGTTCTGCCAAAAGCACCATTTGCATGCATATCGTGTGGTTTTGCAGAAAACTGCATCCTCGTCTACCAAAAGTGTCATATTCATGCTTAAAACGCGTTTTGGCACAAATCCATGTGCGGGTTGTAAAAAGAGCAGCATTGGCATGCTTTTCACGTCGTTTGGTAGAAATCCACACGCGCGTTCTGCCAAAAGCGTCATTTGCATGCATATCGTGTGGTTTTGCAGAAAACTGCATCCTCGTCTACCAAAAGTTGCGTATTCATGCTTAAAACGCGTTTTAGCACAAATCCATGTGCGGGTGCTAAAAAAAGCAGCATTGGCATGCTTTTCACGTCGTTTGGTAGAAATCCACACGCGCGTTCTGCCAAAAGCACCATTTGCATGCATATCGTGTAGATTTGCAGAAAACTGCATCCTCGTCTACCAAAAGTTGCGTATTCATGCTTAAAACGCGTTTTGGCAAAAATCCATGTGCGGGTGCTAAAAAGAGCAGCATTGGCATGCTTTTCACGTCGTTTGGTAGAGATCCACACGGGCGTTGTGCCAAAAGCACCATTTGCATGCATATCGTGTGGTTGTGCAGAAAACTGCATACTCGTCTACCAAAAGTGTCATATTCATGCTTAAAACGCGTTTTGGCACAAATCCATGTGCGGGTTCTAAAAAGAGCAGCATTGGCATGCTTTTCACGTCGTTTGGTAGAAATCCACACGCGCGTTCTGCCAAAAGCGTCATTTGCGCTGCATATCGTGTGGTTTTGCAGAAAACTGCATCCTCGTCTACCAAAAGTGTCATATTCATGCTTAAAACGCGTTTTGGCACAAATCCATGTGCGGGTTCTAAAAAGAGCAGCATTGGCATGCTTTTCACGTCGTTTGGTAGAAATCCACACGCGCGTTCTGCCAAAAGCGTCATTTGCATGCATATCGTGTGGTTTTGCAGAAAACTGCATCCTCGTCTACCAAAAGTTGCGTATTCATGCTTAAAACGCGTTTTGGCACAAATCCATGTGCGGGTGCTAAAAAGAGCAGCATTGGCATGCTTTTCACGTCGTTTGGTAGAAATCCACACGGGCGTTCTGCCAAAAGCACCATTTGCATGCATATCGTGTGGTTGTGCTGAAAACTGCATACTCGTCTACCAAAAGTGTCATATTCATGCTTAAAACGCGTTTTGGCACAAATCGATGTGCGGGTTCTAAAAAGAGCAGCATTGGCATGCTTTTCACGTCGTTTGGTAGAAATCCACACGCGCGTTCTGCCAAAAGCACCATTTGCATGCATATCGTGTGGTTTTGCAGAAAACTGCATCCTCGTCTACCAAAAGTTGCATATTCATGCTTAAAACGCGTTTTGGCACAAATCCACGTGCGGGTGCTAAAAAGAGCAGCATTGGCATGCTTTTCACGTCGTTTGGTAGAAATCCACACGCGCGTTCTGCCAAAAGCGTCATTTGCATGCATATCGTGTGGTTTTGCAGAAAACTGCATCCTCGTCTACCAAAATTTGCGTATTCATGCTTAAAACGCGTTTTGGCACAAATCCATGTGCGGGTGCTAAAAAGAGCAGCATTTGCATGCTTTTCACGTCGTTTGGTAGAAATCCACACGCGCGTTCTGCCAAAAGCACCATTTGCATGCATATCGTGTAGTTTTGCAGAAAACTGCATACTAGTCTACCAAAAGTGTCATATTCATGCTTAAAACGCGTTTTGGCACAAATCCGTGTGCGGGTTCTAAAAAGAGCAGCATTGGCATGCTTTTCACGTCGTTTGGTAGAAATCCACACGCGCGTTCTGCCAAAAGCACCATTTGCATGCATATCGTGTGGTTTTGCAGAAAACTGCATCCTCGTCTACCAAAAGTGTCAAATTCATGCTTAAAACGTATTTTGGCACAAATCCATGTGCGGGTTCCAAAAAGAGCAGCATTGGCATGCTTTTCACGTCGTTTGGTAGAAATCCACACGCGCGTTCTGCCAAAAGCACCATTTGCATGCATATCGTGTGGTTTTGCAGAAAACTGCATCCTCGTCTACCAAAAGTGTGATATTCATGCTTAAAACGCGTTTGGCACAAATCCATGTGCGGGTTCTAAAAAGAGCAGCATTGGCATGCTTTTCACGTCGTTTGGTAGAAATCCACACGCGCATTCTGCCAAAAGCACCATTTGCATGCATATCGTGTGGTTTTGCAGAAAACTGCATCCTCGTCTACCAAAAGTTGCGTATTCATGCTTAAAACGCGTTTTGGCACAAATCCATGTGCGGGTTCTAAAAAGAGCAGCATTGGCATGCTTTTCACGTCGTTTGGTAGAAATCCACACGCGCGTTCTGCCAAAAGCGTCATTTGCATGCATATCGTGTGGTTTTGCAGAAAACTGCATCCTCGTCTACCAAAAGTTGCATATTCATGCTTAAAACGCGTTTTGGCACAAATCCATGTGCGGGTTGTAAAAAGAGCAGCATTGGCATGCTTTTCACGTCGTTTGGTAGAAATCCACACGCGCGTTCTGCCAAAAGCGTCATTTGCATGCATATCGTGTGGTTTTGCAGAAAACTGCATCCTCGTCTACCAAAAGTTGCGTATTCATGCTTAAAACGCGTTTTAGCACAAATCCATGTGCGGGTGCTAAAAAAAGCAGCATTGGCATGCTTTTCACGTCGTTTGGTAGAAATCCACACGCGCGTTCTGCCAAAAGCACCATTTGCATGCATATCGTGTAGATTTGCAGAAAACTGCATCCTCGTCTACCAAAAGTTGCGTATTCATGCTTAAAACGCGTTTTGGCAAAAATCCATGTGCGGGCGCTAAAAAGAGCAGCATTGGCATGCTTTTCACGTCGTTTGGTAGAGATCCACACGGGCGTTCTGCCAAAAGCACCATTTGCATGCATATCGTGTGGTTGTGCAGAAAACTGCATACTCGTCTACCAAAAGTGTCATATTCATGCTTAAAACGCGTTTTGGCACAAATCCATGTGCGGGTTCTAAAAAGAGCAGCATTGGCATGCTTTTCACGTCGTTTGGTAGAAATCCACACGCGCGTTCTGCCAAAAGCGTCATTTGCGCTGCATATCGTGTGGTTTTGCAGAAAACTGCATCCTCGTCTACCAAAAGTGTCATATTCATGCTTAAAACGCGTTTTGGCACAAATCCATGTGCGGGTTCTAAAAAGAGCAGCATTGGCATGCTTTTCACGTCGTTTGGTAGAAATCCACACGCGCGTTCTGCCAAAAGCGTCATTTGCATGCATATCGTGTGGTTTTGCAGAAAACTGCATCCTCGTCTACCAAAAGTTGCGTATTCATGCTTAAAACGCGTTTTGGCACAAATCCATGTGCGGGTGCTAAAAAGAGCAGCATTGGCATGCTTTCACGTCGTTTGGTAGAAATCCACACGGGCGTTCTGCCAAAAGCACCATTTGCATGCATATCGTGTGGTTGTGCTGAAAACTGCATACTCGTCTACAAAAAGTGTCATATTCATGCTTAAAACGCGTTTTGCACAAATCGATGTGCGGGTTCTAAAAAGAGCAGCATTGGCATGCTTTTCACGTCGTTTGGTAGAAATCCACACGCGCGTTCTGCCAAAAGCACCATTTGCATGCATATCGTGTGGTTTTGCAGAAAACTGCATCCTCGTCTACCAAAAGTTGCATATTCATGCTTAAAACGCGTTTTGGCACAAATCCACGTGCGGGTGCTAAAAAGAGCAGCATTGGCATGCTTTTCACGTCGTTTGGTAGAAATCCACACGCGCGTTCTGCCAAAGCGTCATTTGCATGCATATCGTGTGGTTTTGCAGAAAACTGCATCCTCGTCTACCAAAATTTGCGTATTCATGCTCAAAACGCGTTTTGGCAC
>NW_027225985.1:0-31652 GCF_038994185.2 Dermacentor albipictus | reverse complement strand
CACGGCGTTCTGCCAAAAGCACCATTTGCATGCATATCGTGTGGTTGTGCAGAAAACTGCATACTCGTCTACCAAAAGTGTCATATTCATGCTTAAACGCGTTTTGGCACAAATCGATGTGCGGGTTCTAAAAAGAGCAGCATTGGCATGCTTTTCACGTCGTTTGGTAGAAATCCACACGCGCGTTCTGCCAAAAGCGTCATTTGCGCTGCATATCGTGTGGTTTTGCAGAAACTGCATCCTCGTCTACCAAAAGTGTCATATTCATGCTTAAAACGCGTTTTGGCACAAATCCATGTGCGGGTTCTAAAAAGAGCAGCATTGGCATGCTTTTCACGTCGTTTCGTAGAAATCCACACGCGCGTTCTGCCAAAAGCGGTCATTTGCTGCATATCGTGTGGTTTTGCAGAAAACTGCATCCTCGTCTACCAAAAGTTGCGTATTCATGCTTAAAACGCGTTTTGGCACAAATCCATGTGCGGGTGCTAAAAAGAGCAGCATTGGCATGCTTTTCACGTCGTTGGTAGAAATCCACACGGGCGTTCTGCCAAAAGCACCATTTGCATGCATATCGTGTGGTTGTGCAGAAAACTGCATACTCGTCTACCAAAAGTGTCATATTCATGCTTAAAACGCGTTTTTGGCACAAATCGATGTGCGGGTTCTAAAAAGAGCAGCATTGGCATGCTTTTCACGTCGTTTGGTAGAAATCCACACGCGCGTTCTGCCAAAGCACCAATTGCATGCATATCGTGTGGTTTTGCAGAAAACTGCATCCTCGTCTACCAAAAGTTGCATATTCATGCTTAAAACGCGTTTTGGCACAAATCCAGTGCGGGTGCTAAAAAGAGCAGCATTGGCATGCTTTTCACGTCGTTTGGTAGAAATCCACACGCGCGTTCTGCCAAAAGCGTCATTTGCATGCATATCGTGTGGTTTTGCAGAAAACTGCATCCTCGTCTACCAAAAGTTGCGTATTCATGCTTAAAACGCGTTTTGGCACAAATCCATGTGCGGGTGCTAAAAATAGCAACATTGGCATGCTTTTCACGTCGTTTGGTAGAAATCCACACGCGCGTTCTGCCAAAAGCACCATTTGCATGCATATCCGTGTAGTTTTGCAGAAAACTGCATACTCGTCTACCAAAAGTGTCATATTCATGCTTAAAACGCGTTTTGGCACAAATCCGTGTGCGGGTTCTAAAAAGAGCAGCATTGGCATGCTTTTCACGTCGTTTGGTAGAAATCCACACGCGCGTTCTGCAAAAGCGTCATTTGCATGCATATCGTGTGGTTTTGCAGAAAACTGCATCCTCGTCTACCAAAAGTGTCATATTCATGCTTAAAACGCGTTTTGGCACAAATCCATGTGCGGGTTCTAAAAAGAGCAGCATTGGCATGCTTTTCACGTCGTTTGGTAGAAAATCCACACGCGCGTTCTGCCAAAAGCGTCATTGCATGCATATCGTGTGGTTTTGCAGAAAACTGCATCCTCGTCTACCAAAAGTTGCGTATTCATACTTAAAACGCGTTTTGGCACAAATCCATGTGCGGGTGCTAAAAAGAGCAGCATTGGCATGCTTTTCACGTCCTTTGGTAGAAATCCACACGCGCGTTCTGCCAAAAGCACCATTTGCATGCATATCGTGTGGTTTTGCAGAAAACTGCATTCTCGTCTACCAAAAGTGTCATATTCATGCTTAAAACGCGTTTTGGCACAGATCCATGTGCGGGTTGTAAAAAGAGCAGCATTGGCATGCTTTTCACGTCGTTTGGTAGAAATCCACACGCGCGTTCTGCCAAAAGCACCATTTGCATGCATATCGTGTGGTTTTGCAGAAAACTGCATCCTCGTCTACCAAAAGTGTCATATTCGTGCTTAAAACGCGTTTTGGCACAAATCCATGTGCGGGTTGTAAAAAGAGCAGCATTGCATGCTTTTCACGTCGTTTGGTAGAAATCCACAAGCGCGTTCTGCCAAAAGCGTCATTTGCATGCATATCGTGTGGTTTTGCAGAAAACTGCATCCTCGTCTACCAAAAGTTGCGTATTCATGCTTAAAACGCGTTTGGCACAAATCCATGTGCGGGTGCTAAAAAGAGCAGCATTGGCATGCTTTTCACGTCGTTTGGTAGAAATCCACACGCGCGTTCTGCCAAAAGCAACCATTTTGCATGCATAACGTGTAGTTTTGCAGAAAACTGCATACTCGTCTACCAAAAGTGTCATATTCTTGCTTAAAACGCGTTTTGGCACAAATCCATGTGCGGGTTCTAAAAGAGCAGCATTGGCATGCTTTTCACGTCGTTTGGTAGAAATCCACACGCGCGTTCTGCCAAAAGCGTCATTTGCATGCATATCGTGTGGTTTTGCAGAAAACTGCATCCTCGTCTACCAAATGTTGCGTATTCATACTTAAAACGCGTTTTGGCACAAATCCATGTGCGGGTGCTAAAAAGAGCAGCATTGGCATGCTTTTCACGTCCTTTGGTAGAAATCCACACGCGCGTTCTGCCAAAAGCACCATTGCATGCATATCGTGTGGTTTTGCAGAAAACTGCATTCTCGTCTACCAAAAGTGTCATATTCATGCTTAAAACGCGTTTTGGCACAGATCCATGTGCGGGTTGTAAAAAGAGCAGCATTGGCATGCTTTTCACGTCGTTTGGTAGAAATCCACACGCGCGTTCTGCCAAAAGCACCATTTGCATGCAATATCGTGTGGTTTTGCAGAAAACTGCATCCTCGTCTACCAAAAGTGTCATATTCGTGCTTAAAACGCGTTTGGCACAAATCCATGTGCGGGTTGTAAAAAGAGCAGCATTGGCATGCTTTTCACGTCGTTTGGTAGAAATCCACAAGCGCGTTCTGCAAAAGCGTCATTTGCATGCATATCGTGTGGTTTTGCAGAAAACTGCATCCTCGTCTACCAAAAGTTGCGTATTCATGCTTAAAACGCGTTTTGGCACAAATCCATGTGCGGGTGCTAAAAAGAGCAGCATTGGCATGCTTTTCACGTCGTTTGGTAGAAATCCACACGCGCGTTCTGCCAAAAGCACCATTTGCATGCATAACGTGTAGTTTTTGCAGAAAACTGCATACTCGTCTACCAAAAGTGTCATATTCTTGCTTAAAACGCGTTTTGGCACAAATCCATGTGCGGGTTCTAAAAAGAGCAGCATTGCATGCTTTCACGTCGTTTGGTAGAAATCCACACGCGCGTTCTGCCAAAAGCGTCATTTGCATGCATATCGTGTGGTTTTGCAGAAAACTGCATCCTCGTCTACCAAAAGTTGCGTATTCATGCTTAAAACGCGTTTTGGCAAAAATCCATGTGCGGGTGCTAAAAAGAGCAGCATTGGCATGCTTTTCACGTCGTTTGGTAGAAATCCACACGGGCGTTCTGCCAAAAGCACCATTTGCATGCATATCGTGTGGTTGTGCAGAAAACTGCATACTCGTCTACCAAAGTGTCATATTCATGCTTAAAACGCGTTTTGGCACAAATCGATGTGCGGGTTCTAAAAAGAGCAGCATTGGCATGCTTTTCACGTCGTTTGGTAGAAATCCACACGCGCGTTCTGCCAAAAGCACCATTTGCATGCATATCGTGTGGTTTTGCAGAAAACTGCATCCTCGTCTACCAAAAGTTGCATATTCATGCTTAAAACGCGTTTTGGCACAAATCCATGTGCGGGTGCTAAAAGAGCAGCATTGGCATGCTTTTTCACGTCGTTGGTAGAAATCCACACGCGCGTTCTCCAAAAGCGTCATTTGCATGCATATCGTGTGGTTTTGCAGAAAACTGCATCCTCGTCTACCAAAAGTTGCGTATTCATGCTTAAAACGCGTTTTGGCACAAATCCTGTGCGGGTGCTAAAAAGAGCAGCATTGGCATGCTTTTCACGTCGTTTGTAGAAATCCACACCGCGCGTTCTGCCAAAAGCACCATTTGCATGCATATCGTGTAGTTTTGCAGAAAACTGCATACTCGTCTACCAAAAGTGTCATATTCATGCTTAAAACGCGTTTTGGCACAAATCCATGTGCGGGTTCTAAAAAGAGCAGCATTGGCATGCTTTTCACGTCGTTTGGTAGAAATCCACACGCGCGTTCTGCCAAAAGCGTCATTTGCATGCATATCGTGTGGTTTTGCAGAAAACTGCATCCTCGTCTACCAAAAGTGTCATATTCATGCTTAAAACGCGTTTTGGCACAAATCCATGTGCGGGTTCTAAAAAGAGCAGCATTGGCATGCTTTTCACGTCGTTGGTAGAAATCCACACGCGCGTTCTGCCAAAAGCGTCATTTGCATGCATATCGTGTGGTTTTGCAGAAAACTGCATCCTCGTCTACCAAAAGTTGCGTATTCATGCTTAAAACGCGTTTTGGCACAAATCCATGTGCGGGTGCTAAAAAGAGCAGCATTGGCATGCTTTTCACGTCGTTTGGTAGAAATCCACACGCGCGTTCTGACCAAAAGCACCATTTGCATGCATATCGTGTGGTTTTGCAGAAAACTGCATTCTCGTCTACCAAAAGTGTCATATTCATGCTTAAAACGCGTTTTGGCACAGATCCATGTGCGGGTTGTGAAAAGAGCAGTATTGGCATGCTTTTCACGTCGTTTGGTAGAAATCCACACGCGCGTTCTGCCAAAAGCACCATTTGCATGCATATCGTGTGGTTTTGCAGAAAACTGCATCCTCGTCTACCAAAAGTGTCATATTCATGCTTAAAACGCGTTTTGGCACAAATTCATGTGCGGGTGCTAAAAAGAGCAGCATTGGCATGCTTTTCACGTCGTTTGGTAGAAATCCACACGGGCGTTCTGCCAAAAGCACCATTTGCATGCATATCGTGTGGTTGTGCCAGAAAACTGCATACTCGTCTACCAAAAGTGTCATATTCATGCTTAAAACGCGTTTTGGCACAAATCGATGTGCGGGTTCTAAAAAGAGCAGCATTGGCATGCTTTTCACGTCGTTTGGTAGAAATCCACAACGCGCGTTCTGCCAAAAGCACCATTTGCATGCATATCGTGTGGTTTTGCAGAAAACTGCATTCTCGTCTACCAAAAGTGTCATATTCATGCTTAAAACGCGTTTTGGCACAGATCCATGTGCGGGTTGTAAAAAGAGCCAGCATTGGCATGCTTTTCACGTCGTTTGGTAGAAATCCACACGCGCGTTCTGCCAAAAGCACCATTTGCCATGCATATCGTGTGGTTTTGCAGAAAACTGCATCCTCGTCTACCAAAAGTGTCATATTCATGCTTAAAACGCGTTTTGGCACAAATCCATGTGCGGGTTGTAAAAAGAGCAGCATTGGCATGCTTTTCACGTCGTTTGGTAGAAATCCACAAGCGCGTTCTGCCAAAAGCGTCATTTGCATGCATATCGTGTGGTTTTGCAGAAAACTGCATCCTCGTCTACCAAAAGTTGCGTATTCATGCTTAAACGCGTTTTGGCACAATCCATGTGCGGGTGCTAAAAAGAGCAGCATTGGCATGCTTTCACGTCGTTTGGTAGAAATCCACACACGCGTTCTGCCAAAAGCGTCATTTGCATGCATATCGTGTGGTTTGCAGAAACTGCATCCTCGTCTACCAAAAGTTGCGTATCATGCTTAAAACGCGTTTTGGCAAAATCCATGTGTGGTGCTAAAAAGAGCAGCATTGGCATGCTTTTCACGTCGTTGGTAGAAATCCACACGGGCGTTCTGCCAAAAGCACCATTTGCATGCATATCGTGTGGTTGTGCAGAAAATTGCATACTCGTCTACCAAAAGTGTCATATTCATGCTTAAAACGCGTTTGGCACAAATCGATGTGCGGGTTCTAAAAGAGCAGCATGGCATGCTTTTCACGTCGTTTGGTAGAAATTCCACACGCGCGTTCTGCAAAAGCGTCATTTGCGCTGCATATCGTGTGGTTTTGCAGAAAACTGCATCCTCGTCTACCAAAAGTGTCATATTCATGCTTAAAACGCATTTTGGCACAAATTGATGTGCGGGTTCTAAAAAGAGCAGCATTGGCATGCTTTTCACGTCGTTTGGTAGAAATCCACACGCGCGTTCTGCCAAAGCACCATTGCATGCATATCGTGTGGTTTTGCAGAAAACTGCATCCTCGTCTACCAAAAGTTGCATATTCCATGCTTAAAACGCGTTTTGGCACAAATCCATGTGCGGGTGCTAAAAAGAGCAGGCATTGGCATGCTTTTCACGTCGTTTGGTAGAACTCCACACGCGCGTTCTGCCAAAAGCGTCATTTGCATGCATATCGTGTGGTTTTGCAGAAAACTGCATCCTCGTCTACCAAAGTTGCGTATTCATGCTTAAAACGCGTTTTGGCACAAATCCATGTGCGGTGCTAAAAAGAGCAGCATTGGCATGCTTTTCACGTCGTTTGGTAGAAATCCACACGCGCGTTCTGCCAAAAGCACCATTTGCATGCATATCGTGTAGTTTTGCAGAAAACTGCATACTCGTCTACCAAAAGTGTATATTCATGCTTAAAACGCGTTTTGGCACATATCCGTGTGCGGGTTCTAAAAAGAGCAGCATTGGCATGCTTTTCACGTCGTTTGGTAGAAATCCACACGCGCGTTCTGCCAAAAGCGTCATTTGCATGCATATCGTGTGGTTTTGCAGAAAACTGCATCCTCGTCTACCAAAAGTGTCATATTCATGCTTAAAACGCGTTTTGGCACAAATCCATGTGCGGTTCTAAAAAGAGCAGCATTGGCATGCTTTTCACGTCGTTGGTAGAAATCGACACGCGCGTTCTGCCAAAAGCGTCATTTGCATGCATATCGTGTGGTTTTGCAGAAAACTGCATCCTCGTCTACCAAAAGTTGCGTATTCATGCTTAAAACGCGTTTTGGCACAATCCATGTGCGGGTGCTAAAAAGAGCAGCATTGGCATGCTTTTCACGTCGTTTGGTAGAAAATCCACACGCGCGTTCTGCCAAAAGCACCATTTGCATGCATATCGTGTGGTTTTGCAGAAAACTGCATTTCGTCTACCAAAAGTGTCATATTCATGCTTAAAATGCGTTTTGGCACAGATCCATGTGCGGGTTGTAAAAAGAGCAGTATTGGCATGCTTTTCACGTCGTTTGGTAGAAATCCACACGCGCGTTCTGCCAAAAGCACCATTTGCATGCATATCGTGTGGTTTTGCAGAAAACTGCATCCTCGTCTACCAAAAGTGTCATATTCATGCTTAAAACGCGTTTTGGCACAAATCCATGTGCGGGTGCTAAAAAGAGCAGCATTGGCATGCTTTTCACGTCGTTTGGTAGAAATCCACACGGGCGTTCTGCCAAAAGCACCATTTGCATGCATATCGTGTGGTTGTGCAGAAAACTGCATACTCGTCTACCAAAAGTGTCATATTCATGCTTAAAACGCGTTTTGGCACAAATCGATGTGCGGGTTCTAAAAAGAGCAGCATTGGCATGCTTTTCACGTCGTTTGGTAGAAATCCACACGCGCGTTCTGCCAAAAGCACCATTTGCATGCATATCGTGTGGTTTTGCAGAAAACCTGCATTCTCGTCTACCAAAAGTGTCATATTCATGCTTAAAACGCGTTTTGGCACAGATCCATGTGCGGGTTGTAAAAAGAGCAGCATTGGCATGCTTTTCACGTCGTTTGGTAGAAATCCACACGCGCGTTCGGCCAAAAGCACCATTTGCATGCATATCGTCTGGTTTTGCAGAAAACTGCATCCTCGTCTACCAAAAGTGTCATATTCATGCTTAAAACGCGTTTTGGCACAAATCCATTGTGCGGGTTGTAAAAAGAGCAGCATTGGCAGGCTTTTCACGTCGTTTGGTAGAAATCCACAAGCGCGTTCTGCCAAAAGCGTCATTTGCATGCATATCGTGTGGTTTTGCAGAAAACTGCATCCTCGTCTTCCAAAAGTTGCGTATTCATGCTTAAAACGCGTTTTGGCACAAATCCATGTGCGGGTGCTAAAAAGAGCAGCATTGGCATGCTTTTCACGTCGTTTGGTAGAAATCCACACGGGCGTTCTGCCAAAAGCACCATTTGCATGCATATCGTGTGGTTGTGCAGAAAACTGCATACTCGTCTACCAAAAGTGTCATATTCATGCTTAAAACGCGTTTTGGCACAAATCGATGTGCGGGTTCTAAAAAGAGCAGCATTGGCATGCTTTTCACGTCGTTTGGTAGAAATCCACACGCGCGTTCTGCCAAAAGCGTCATTTGCACTGCATATCGTGTGGTTTTTGCAGAAAACTGCATCCTCGTCTACCAAAAGTGTCATATTCATGCTTAAAACGCGTTTTGGCACAAATCGATGTGCGGGTTCTAAAAAGAGCAGCATTGGCATGCTTTTCACGTCGTTTGGTAGAAATCCACACGCGCGTTCTGCAAAAGCGTCATTTGCATGCATATCGTGTGGTTTTGCAGAAAACTGCATCCTCGTCTACCAAAAGTTGCGTATTCATGCTTAAAACGCGTTTTGCAAAAATCCATGTGCGGGTGCTAAAGAGAGCAGCATTGGCATGCTTTTCACGTCGTTTGGTAGAAATCCACACGGGCGTTCTGCCAAAAGCACCATTTGCATGCATATCGTGTGGTTGTGCAGAAGTCGCTTGAAGCCGCTTCACGCGGTATTGATCACAGTTATGAGAGCGGTGTAACGCAAGCCTCACAACCGGGGAAAAATGCAGGTCGTCCGCGAAGGAAACGCGCCAATGCTTCTAGTACTTGACAAGCCACAGGTTCAGAATCACTGTCTTTTTTTTACGCCCATGTTCTTCGAATCAAGCTAAGCATAAACCACCATCGATTAAGAATAATGCCCGGTAGTTGTCGTGACGTCAAGACGACCCCATCGCCAGATACGTGCCAGTTACGTGTGATATCCCTGAATGCTAGAAGCATTGTAAACAAAATAGATAGCCTTGAAGTTCTGCTCATTTCTTACGATCCTCACCTCTGGTGATTTCCGAGACATGGTTACATAGCGGTATTCTTGATGAAGAATTAGTGCACCGGACTACGTCATATACAGACGCGATCGCGCTCACGTGGTGAGGCGTTGCTGTGATTGCGAAACGTGCAGTAAGCGTAACGCTGCTTGAACAAATTGATCAGCATGAAAGTTTGTTGTTGCACGTTACTGCGCATGGCCTCACTTTTCTTCTTTGTGCTGTGTATCGTGCCCCTGATGCAACGATTCTTTCATGTATAGTTTATTTGACGCTTACTGCCTTACCAAAACAGGAACTTAATTATTACCGGTGATTTTAATTTCCCTGCTATTGATTGGGATAAACCGTATATGGCCTGTCTGCCTCATGCGATATTATTCTTGATCTGATGTTTTCTTTAAACCTTAAGCAAACGTTCATGCATACACCAGAGAGACATCTGTCTTAGACCTTTTCTTTGTTAGTCAAACCTTTTTTGATGGAGTGCTTAGTGTTGAAGCTGGAATCTCGGACCATCGTCTCTTGTTCTTCTGTTGTGTTTCGTGAGTGTTGCCGGGATGCGACGATTAAAATGATCAAGGACTACGCACGCGCTGACGTTAACGCAATCATCGACTCTTTACAATCACAGTTAGATAACCCTAGCAGCGATGACCTTCATAGTTTATGGCAGCACTTTAAGAATACAGTACAGTATACTATAGAACATTTTGTTCCCCTTAGAAAGGTTTGTATTAATCGCCGCAATCCTTGGATAAGTCGCGAAATTATTCAAATGAAACGTAAAGTAAGGCGCTGTAGGAAGAAAAAATTACCTTGTCCGCAACACTTCCAGGTTCTAAAAGAGGAACTTGCCTATAAGTTAAAACTAGCAAAGTCACGTTATTTTGACACGACGCTCCCCGAATTTATCCGAAGTGATCCCCAAAAATTTTGGAATTTCCTAGGTCGCAGGACTGACCACTTGACCAAAATTCAAGTTAATAACAGCGTTGTAACCGACTCCGCGATCATAGCGCAAAGTTTTAACTCGTATTTTCAAAGCGTGTTCCTTATGGAACGGGCAACCACAGCAAGAATTCCAGTTGAAGATCCTGGTGACGTACCAACTATTTCTGTGAACGGTGTTGTGTGTATGCTGCGTAAACTCGCAGATAAAAAATCCGCGGGTCCCGATGGGCTTCCAAATGCCTTTTTGAAGCGTTTTGCAGCACAGGTATCTGTTTTCTTAACGAGGATCTTTCAAGTCTCGTTACTATCGGGAGATGTACCGGAGGACTGGAGGATGGCCCGCGTTGTGCCAATTCTAAAAAAAGGGGACAAGCTAACCATTTCTAATTATCGACCAATCTCAATCACTTCCTCTTGTTGCAAGCTGCTTGAACACATAGTATCGGGTTATCTTAACTCTTATCTTGCTGAAAATAACATTTTATCACCTGCACAACATGGCTTTCGGAAAGAAATGTCCACTGTGACACAGTTACTTACAACAATTCATGATTTTTCTGTTGTGCTTGATAAATCGGGGCAGATTGATGTACTTATTTTAGATTTCCGCAAGGCATTTGACACAGTTCCCCACAGTAAACTTATTTATAAACTGGAAAGTATTGGCGTCCCTACTTACCTTGTTAATTGGATTAATGCTTACTTAAAACACAGGACACAGTACGTAGAGGTTAATGGTTGTAAATCTGAAGTGCTTCCAGTTACGTCAGGTGTACCCCAAGGAAGCGTTTTAGGCCCACTGCTATTCTTAATTTATATTAATGATTTGCCGGCTGCTATTTCCGAAAATGTCTCTGTCAAGCTTTTTGCAGATGACTGCATTCTCTTCAAGAGCATAAACGAGCGTAATGATCATTACCTCTTACAAAACTCACTATTAGCTGTTCATCAATGGTGCCTTAAATGGAATATGCAACTTAACCTAGATAAAACTGTCCTCTTGCGAATTTCGCGCAAAAAACAGGTTTCTCCTTTCTCTTACAGCCTTCTAAATCATTCTATTATAGAGGTCACACATCATAAATACTTAGGGGTTACAATAACAAACGATTTAACTTGGTCTGAGCATATTTCAGCCATTTGTTCCTCATCATTTTCCAAGCTGTGCTTTCTGAGGCGGAAGCTTAGAGGCGCTCCAAGTAAGCTTAAACGTCTTGCATACATAACATTCATCAGATCAAAATTAGAGTACGCGTCGGTCTTATGGGACCCGTTCATAAAGAAGGACATTTACCAGCTTGAGATGGTGCAAAGGAAAGCGATTAGGTTTATTTATAACAAATACAGAAGGCTTGATTCACCTACGACACTAATGAAAACAAATAACATCCAACTACTTCAAGTACGTAGGAAAATGTCCCGTTTGTTGTTTTTGCATAACCTTTTAGCACATAAACTAAACATTTCGCATCCCACAGAACTTAAACAGTTATCGTCTAGACGAACACACCACACAGGAAGTCATTTACTGGAACCAATTTTTGCAAGAACTGAAACATTCAAACACAGTTTTTTTCCGAGGACCGTTTCCGACTGGAACTGTCTTCCAGGGGCCATCTTCCAGTCCGCTAATTTTGTTAAAGCTCTAGAAGAGCATTTGTTTGAGTGAATGAGAGCTGCATATGTGCGAAAGCATATATATATGTATGAATATGTACATGTGTATACATATTTTTCTGCTTGTCTGTTAGCGGCAATCTGTTAAACTGCCGTTCTTTCTTTTTATTTTTTGGTGTTCCAGTGTATTTACATGCCTTGTATAGCCCCTCCTGCATGGGCCATAACTGTTGGCCTGCAGTATTCTGAAATAAATAAAATAAATAAATAAAACTGCATACTCGTCTACCAAAAGTGTCATATTCATGCTTAAAACACGTTTTGGCACAAATCGATGTGCGGGTTCTAAAAAGAGCAGCATTGGCATGCTTTTCACGTCGTTTGGTAGAAATACACGCGCGCGTTCTGCCAAAAGCGTCATTTGCGCTGCATATCGTAGACGAGGATGCAGAAAACTGCATCCTCGTCTACCAAAAGTGTCATATTCATGCTTAAAACGCGTTTTGGCACAAATCCATGTGCGGGTTCTAAAAAGAGCAGCATTGGCATGCTTTTCACGTCGTTTGGTAGAAATCCACACGCGCGTTCTGCCAAAAGCGTCATTTGCATGCATATCGTGTGGTTTTGCAGAAAACTGCATCCTCGTCTACCAAAAGTTGCGTATTCATGCTTAAAACGCGTTTTGGCACAAATACATGTGCGGGTGCTAAAAGAGCAGCATTGGCATGCTTTTCACGTCGTTTGGTAGAAATCCACACGCGCGTTCTGCCAAAAGCGTCATTTGCATGCATATCGTGTGGTTTTGCAGAAAACTGCATCCTCGTCTACCAAAAGTTGCGTATTCATGCTTAAAACGCGTTTTGGCACAAATCCATGTGCGGGTTCCAAAAAGAGCAGCATTGGCATGCTTTTCACGTCGTTTGGTAGAAATCCACACGCGCGTTCTGCCAAAAGCGTCATTTGCATGCATATCGTGTGGTTTTGCAGAAAACTGCATCCTCGTCTACCAAAAGTGTCATATTCATGCTTAAAACGCGTTTTGGCACAAATCCATGTGCGGGTTCTAAAAAGAGCAGCATTGGCATGCTTTTCACGTCGTTTGGTAGAAATCCACACGCGCGTTCTGCCAAAAGCGCCATTTGCATGCATATCGTGTGGTTTTGCAGAAAACTGCATCCTCGTCTACCAAAAGTTGCGTATTCATGCTTAAAACGCGTTTTGGCAAAAATCCATGTGCGGGTGCTAAAAAGAGCAGCATTGGCATGCTTTTCACGTCGTTTGATAGAAATCCACACGGGCGTTCTGCCAAAAGCACCATTTGCATGCATATCGTGTGGTTGTGCAGAAAACTGCATACTCGTCTACCAAAAGTTGCGTATTCATGCTTAAAACGCGTTTTGGCACAAATCCATGTGCGGGTGCTAAAAAGAGCAGCATTGGCATGCTTTTCACGTCGTTTGGTAGAAATCCACACGGGCGTTCTGCCAAAAGCACCATTTGCATGCATATCGTGTGGTTGTGCAGAAAACTGCATACTCGTCTACCAAAAGTGTCATATTCATGCTTAAAACGCGTTTTGGCACAAATCGATGTGCGGGTTCTAAAAATAGCAGCATTGGCATGCTTTTCACGTCGTTTGGTAGAAATCCACACGCGCGTTCTGCCAAAAGCACCATTTGCATGCATATCGTGTGGTTTTGCAGAAAACTGCATCCTCGTCTACCAAAAGTTGCATATTCATGCTTAAAACGCGTTTTGGCACAAATCCATGTGCGGGTGCTAAAAAGAGCAGCATTGGCATGCTTTTCACGTCGTTTGGTAGAAATCCACACGCGCGTTCTGCCAAAAGCGTCGTTTGCATGCATATCGTGTGGTTTTGCAGAAAACTGCATCCTCGTCTACCAAAAGTTGCGTATTCATGCTTAAAACGCGTTTTGGCAAAAATCCGTGTGCGGGTGCTAAAAAGAGCAGCATTGGCATGCTTTTCACGTCGTTTGGTAGAAATCCACACGGGCGTTCTGCCAAAAGCACCATTTGCATGCATATCGTGTGGTTGTGCAGAAAACTGCATACTCGTCTACCAAAAGTGTCATATTCATGCTTAAAACGCGTTTTGGCACAAATCGATGTGCGGGTTCTAAAAAGAGCAGCATTGGCATGCTTTTCACGTCGTTTGGTAGAAATCGACACGCGCGTTCTGCCAAAAGCGTCATTTGCGCTGCATATCGTGTGGTTTTGCAGAAAACTGCATCCTCGTCTACCAAAAGTGTCATATTCATGCTTAAAACGCGTTTTGGCACAAATCTATGTGCGAGTTCTAAAAAGAGCAGCATTGGCATGCTTTTCACGTCGTTTCGTAGAAATCCACACGCGCGTTCTGCCAAAAGCGTCATTTGCATGCATATCGTGTGGTTTTGCAGAAAACTGCATCCTCGTCTACCAAAAGTTGCATATTCATGCTTAAAACGCGTTTTGGCACAAATCCATGTGCGGGTGCTAAAAAGAGCAGCATTGGCATGCTTTTCACGTCGTTTGGTAGAAATCCACACGCGCGTTCTGCCAAAAGCGTCGTTTGCATGCATTTCGTGTGGTTTTGCAGAAAACTGCATCCTCGTCTACCAAAAGTTGCGTATTCATGCTTAAAACGCGTTTTGGCAAAAATCCGTGTGCGGGTGCTAAAAAGAGCAGCATTGGCATGCTTTTCACGTCGTTTGGTAGAAATCCACACGGGCGTTCTGCCAAAAGCACCATTTGCATGCATATCGTGTGGTTGTGCAGAAAACTGCATACTCGTCTACCAAAAGTGTCATATTCATGCTTAAAACGCGTTTTGGCACAAATCGATGTGCGGGTTCTAAAAAGAGCAGCATTGGCATGCTTTTCACGTCGTTTGGTAGAAATCGACACGCGCGTTCTGCCAAAAGCGTCATTTGCGCTGCATATCGTGTGGTTTTGCAGAAAACTGCATCCTCGTCTACCAAAAGTGTCATATTCATGCTTAAAACGCGTTTTGGCACAAATCTATGTGCGAGTTCTAAAAAGAGCAGCATTGGCATGCTTTTCACGTCGTTTGGTAGAAATCCACACGCGCGTTCTGCCAAAAGCGTCATTTGCATGCATATCGTGTGGTTTTGCAGAAAACTGCATCCTCGTCTACCAAAAGTTGCGTATTCATGCTTAAAACGCGTTTTGGCACAAATCCATGTGCGGGTGCTAAAAAGAGCAGCATTGGCATGCTTTTCACGTCGTTTGGCAGAAATCCACACGGGCGTTCTGCCAAAAGCACCATTTGCATGCATATCGTGTGGTTTTGCAGAAAACTGCATCCTCGTCTACCAAAAGTGTCATACTCATGCTTAAAACGCGTTTTGGCACAAATCCATGTGCGGGTTCTAAAAAGAGCAGCATTGGCATGCTTTTCACGTCGTTTGGTAGAAATCACCCGCGCGTTCTGCCAAAAGCGTCATTTGCATGCATATCGTGTGGTTTTGCAGAAAACTGCATCCTCGTCTACCAAAAGTTGCGTATTCATGCTTAAAACGCGTTTTGGCAAAAATCCATGTGCGGGTGCTAAAAAGAGCAGCATTGGCATGCTTTTCACGTCGTTTGGTAGAAATCCACACGGGCGTTCTGCCAAAAGCACCATTTGCATGCATATCGTGTGGTTGTGCAGAAAACTGCATACTCGTCTACCAAAAGTGTCATATTCATGCTTAAAACGCGTTTTGGCACAAATCCATGTGCGGGTTCTAAAAAGAGCAGCATTGGCATGCTTTTCACGTCGTTTGGTAGAACTCCACACGCGCGTTCTGCCAAAAGCGTCATTTGCATGCATATCGTGTGGTTTTGCAGAAAACTGCATCCTCGTCTACCAAAAGTGTCATATTCATGCTTAAAACGCGTTTTGCACAAATCCATGTGCGGGTTCTAAAAAGAGCAGCATTGGCATGCTTTTCACGTCGTTTGGTAGAAATCCACACGCGCGTTCTGCCAAAAGCGTCATTTGCATGCATATCGTGTGGTTTTGCAGAAAACTGCATCCTCGTCTACCAAAAGTTGCGTATTCATGCTTAAAACGCGTTTTGGCAAAAATCCATGTGCGGGTGCTAAAAAGAGCAGCATTGGCATGCTTTTCACGTCGTTTGGTAGAAATCCACACGGGCGTTCTGCCAAAAGCACCATTTGCATGCATATCGTGTGGTTGTGCAGAAAACTGCATACTCGTCTACCAAAAGTGTCATATTCATGCTTAAAACGCGTTTTGGCACAAATCGATGTGCGGGTTCTAAAAAGAGCAGCATTGGCATGCTTTTCACGTCGTTTGGTAGAAATCCACACGCGCGTTCTGCCAAAAGCGTCATTTGCATGCATATCGTGTGGTTTTGCAGAAAACTGCATCCTCCTCTACCAAAAGTGTCATATTCATGCTTAAAACGCGTTTTGGCACAAATCCATGTGCGGGTTCTAAAAAGAGCAGCATTGGCATGCTTTTCACGTCGTTTGGTAGAAATCCACACGCGCGTTCTGCCAAAAGCGTCATTTGCATGCATATCGTGTGGTTTTGCAGAAAACTGCATTCTCGTCTACCAAAAGTTGCGTATTCATGCTTAAAACGCGTTTTGGCACAAATCCATGTGCGGGTGCTAAAAAGAGCAGCATTGGCATGCTTTTCACGTCGTTTGGTAGAAATCCACACGGGCGTTCTGCCAAAAGCACCATTTGCATGCATATCGTGTGGTTGTGCAGAAAACTGCATACTCGTCTACCAAAAGTGTCATATTCATGCTTAAAACGCGTGTTGGCACAAATCGATGTGCGGGTTCTAAAAAGAGCAGCATTGGCATGCTTTTCACGTCGTTTGGTAGAAATCCACACGCGCGTTCTGCCAAAAGCGTCATTTGCATGCATATCGTGTGGTTTTGCAGAAAACTGCATCCTCGTCTACCAAAAGTTGCGTATTCATGCTTAAAACGCGTTTTGGCACAAATCCATGTGCGGGTGCTAAAAAGAGCAGCATTGGCTGCTTTTCACGTCGTTTGGTAGAAATCCACACGCGCGTTCTGCCAAAAGCACCATTTGCATGCATATCGTGTGGTTTTGCAGCAAACTGCATTCTCGTCTACCAAAAGTGTCATATTCATGCTTAAAACGCGTTTTGGCACAGATCCATGTGCGGGTTGTAAAAAGAGCAGCATTGGCATGCTTTTCACGTCGTTTGGTAGAAATCCACACGCGCGTTCTGCCAAAAGCACCATTTGCATGCATATCGTGTGGTTTTGCAGAAAACTGCATCCTCGTCTACCAAAAGTGTCATATTCATGCTTAAAACGCGTTTTGGCACAAATCCATGTGCGCGTTGTAAAAAGAGCAGCATTGGCATGCTTTTCACGTCGTTTGGTAGAAATCCACAAGCGCGTTCTGCCAAAAGCGTCATTTGCATGCATATCGTGTGGTTTTGCAGAAAACTGCATCCTCGTCTACCAAAAGTTGCGTATTCATGCTTAAAACGCGTTTTGGCACAAATCCATGTGCGGGTGCTAAAAAGAGCAGCATTGGCATGCTTTTCACGTCGTTTGGTAGAAATCCACACGCGCGTTCTGCCAAAGCACCATTTGCATGCATATCGTGTAGTTTTGCAGAAAACTGCATACTCGTCTACCAAAAGTGTCATATTCATGCTTAAAACGCGTTTTGGCACAAATCCATGTGCGGGTTCTAAAAAGCAGCATTGGCATGCTTTTCACGTCGTTTGGTAGAAATCCACACGCGCGTTCTGCCAAAAGCGTCATTTGCATGCATATCGTGTGGTTTTGCAGAAAACTGCATCCTCTTCTACCAAAAGTTGCGTATTCATGCTTAAAACGCGTTTTGGCAAAAATCCATGTGCGGGTGCTAAAAAGAGCAGCATTGGCATGCTTTTCACGTCGTTTGGTAGAAATCCACATGGGCGTTCTGCCAAAAGCACCATTTGCATGCATATCGTGTGGTTGTGCAGAAAACTGCATCCTCCTCTACCAAAAGTGTCATATTCATGCTTAAAACGCGTTTTGGCACAAATCCATGTGCGGGTTCTAAAAAGAGCAGCATTGGCATGCTTTTCACGTCGTTTGGTAGAAATCCACACGCGCGTTCTGCCAAAAGCGTCATTTGCATGCATATCGTGTGGTTTTGCAGAAAACTTCATTCTCGTCTACCAAAAGTTGCGTATTCATGCTTAAAACGCGTTTTGGCACAAATCCATGTGCGGGTGCTAAAAAGAGCAGCATTGGCATGCTTTTCACGTCGTTTGGTAGAAATCCACACGGGCGTTCTGCCAAAAGCACCATTTGCATGCATATCGTGTGGTTGTGCAGAAAACTGCATACTCGTCTACCAAAAGTGTCATATTCATGCTTAAAACGCGTTTTGGCACAAATCCATGTGCGGGTGCTAAAAAGAGCAGCATTGGCATGTTTTCACGTCGTTTGGTAGAAATCCACACGGGCGTTCTGCCAAAAGCACCATTTGCATGCATATCGTGTGGTTGTGCAGAAAACTGCATACTCGTCTACCAAAAGTGTCATATTCATGCTTAAAACGCGTTTTGGCACAAATCGATGTGCGGGTTCTAAAAAGAGCAGCATTGGCATGCTTTTCACGTCGTTTGGTAGAAATCCACACGCGCGTTCTGCCAAAAGCGTCATTTGCGCTGCATATCGTGTGGTTTTGCAGAAAACTGCATCCTCGTCTACCAAAAGTGTCATATTCATGCTTAAAACGCGTTTTGGCACAAATCCATGTGCGGATTCTAAAAAGAGCAGCATTGGCATGCTTTTCACGTCGTTTGGTAGAAATCCACACGCGCGTTCTGCCAAAAGCGTCATTTGCATGCATATCGTGTGGTTTTGCAGAAAACTGCATCCTCGTCTACCAAAAGTTGCGTATTCATGCTTAAAACGCGTTTTGCCACAAATCCATGTGCGGGTGCTAAAAAGAGCAGCATTGGCATGCTTTTCACGTCGTTTGGTAGAAATCCACACGGGCGTTCTGCCAAAAGCACCATTTGCATGCATATCGTGTGGTTTTGCAGAAAACTGCATCCTCGTCTACCAAAAGTGTCATACTCATGCTTAAAACGCGTTTTGGCACAAATACATGTGCGGGTTCTAAAAAGAGCAGCATTGGCATGCTTTTCGCGTCGTTTGGTAGAAATCCACACGCGCGTTCTGCCAAAAGCGTCATTTGCATGCATATCGTGTGGTTTTGCAGAAAACTGCATCCTCGTCTACCAAAAGTTGCGTATTCATGCTTAAAACGCGTTTTGGCAAAAATCCATGTGCGGGTGCTAAAAAGAGCAGCATTGGCATGCTTTTCACGTCGTTTGGTAGAAATCCACACGGGCGTTCTGCCAAAAGCACCATTTGCATGCATATCGTGTGGTTGTGCAGAAAACTGCATACTCGTCTACCAAAAGTGTCATATTCATGCTTAAAACGCGTTTTGGCACAAATCCATGTGCGGGTTCTAAAAAGAGCAGCATTGGCATGCTTTTCACGTCGTTTGGTAGAAATCCACACGCGCGTTCTGCCAAAAGCGTCATTTGCATGCATATCGTGTGGTTTTGCAGAAAACTGCATCCTCGTCTACCAAAAGTTGCGTATTCATGCTTAAAACGCGTTTTGGCAAAAATCCATGTGCGGGTGCTAAAAAGAGCAGCATTGGCATGCTTTTCACGTCGTTTGGTAGAAATCCACACGGGCGTTCTGCCAAAAGCACCATTTGCATGCATATCGTGTGGTTGTGCAGAAAACTGCATACTCGTCTGCCAAAAGTGTCATATTCATGCTTAAAACGCGTTTTGGCACAAATCGATGTGCGGGTTCTAAAAAGAGCAGCATTGGCATGCTTTTCACGTCGTTTGGTAGAAATCCACACGCGCGTTCTGCCAAAAGCGTCATTTGCATGCATATCGTGTGGTTTTGCAGAAAACTGCATCCTCCTCTACCAAAAGTGTCATATTCATGCTTAAAACGCGTTTTGGCACAAATCCATGTGCGGGTTCTAAAAAGAGCAGCATTGGCATGCTTTTCACGTTGTTTGGTAGAAATCCACACGCGCGTTCTGCCAAAAGCGTCATTTGCATGCATATCGTGTGGTTTTGCAGAAAACTGCATTCTCGTCTACCAAAAGTTGCGTATTCATGCTTAAAACGCGTTTTGGCACAAATCCATGTGCGGGTGCTAAAAAGAGCAGCATTGGCATGCTTTTCACGTCGTTTGGTAGAAATCCACAAGCGCGTTCTGCCAAAAGCGTCATTTGCATGCATATCGTGTGGTTTTGCAGAAAACTGCATCCTCGTCTACCAAAAGTTGCGTATTCATGCTTAAAACGCGTTTTGGCACAAATCCATGTGCGGGTGCTAAAAAGAGCAGCATTGGCATGCTTTTCACGTCGTTTGGTAGAAATCCACACGCGCGTTCTGCCAAAAGCACCATTTGCATGCATATCGTGTAGTTTTGCAGAAAACTGCATACTCGTCTACCAAAAGTGTCATATTCATGCTTAAAACGCGTTTTGGCACAAATCCATGTGCGGGTTCTAAAAAGAGCAGCATTGGCATGCTTTTCACGTCGTTTGGTAGAAATCCACACGCGCGTTCTGCCAAAAGCGTCATTTGCATGCATATCGTGTGGTTTTGCAGAAAACTGCATCCTCGTCTACCAAAAGTTGCGTATTCATGCTTAAAACGCGTTTTGGCAAAAATCCATGTGCGGGTGCTAAAAAGAGCAGCATTGGCATGCTTTTCACGTCGTTTGGTAGACATCCACATGGGCGTTCTGCCAAAAGCACCATTTGCATGCATATCGTGTAGTTTTGCAGAAAACTGCATACTCGTCTACCAAAAGTGTCATATTCATGCTTAAAACGCGTTTTGGCACAAATCCGTGTGCGGGTTCTAAAAAGAGCAGCATTGGCATGCTTTTCACGTCGTTTGGTAGAAATCCACACGCGCGTTCTGCCAAAAGCGTCATTTGCATGCATATCGTGTGGTTTTGCAGAAAACTGCATCCTCGTCTACCAAAAGTGTCATATTCATGCTTAAAACGCGTTTTGGCACAAATCCATGTGCGGGTTCTAAAAAGAGCAGCATTGGCATGCTTTTCACGTCGTTTGGTAGAAATCCACACGCGCGTTCTGCCAAAAGCACCATTTGCATGCATATCGTGTGGTTTTGCAGAAAACTGCATCCTCGTCTACCAAAAGTTGCATATTCATGCTTAAAACGCGTTTTGGCACAAATCCATGTGCGGGTGCTAAAAAGAGCAGCATTGGCATGCTTTTCACGTCGTTTGGTAGAAATCCACACGCGCGTTCTGCCAAAAGCGTCATTTGCATGCATATCGTATGGTTTTGCAGAAAACTGCATCCTCGTCTACCAAAAGTTGCGTATTCATGTTTAAAACGCGTTTTGGCAAAAATCCATGTGCGGGTGCTAAAAAGAGCAGCATTGGCATGCTTTTCACGTCGTTTGGTAGAAATCCACACGGGCGTTCTGCCAAAAGCACCATTTGCATGCATATCGTGTGGTTGTGCAGAAAACTGCATACTCGTCTACCAAAAGTGTCATAATCATGCTTAAAACGCGTTTTGGCACAAATCCGTGTGCGGGTTCTAAAAAGAGCAGCATTGGCATGCTTTTCACGTCGTTTGGTAGAAATCCACACGCGCGTTCTGCCAAAAGCGTCATTTGCATGCATATCGTGTGGTTTTGCAGAAAACTGCATCCTCGTCTACCAAAAGTGTCATATTCATGCTTAAAACGCGTTTTGGCACAAATCCATGTGCGGGTTCTAAAAAGAGCAGCATTGGCATGCTTTTCACGTCGTTTGGTAGAAATCCACACGCGCGTTCTGCCAAAAGCGTCATTTGCATGCATATCGTGTGGTTTTGCAGAAAACTGCATCCTCGTCTACCAAAAGTTGCGTATTCATGCTTAAAACGCGTTTTGGCACAAATCCATGTGCGGGTGCTAAAAAGAGCAGCATTGGCATGCTTTTCACGTCGTTTGGTAGAAATCCACACGCGCGTTCTGCCAAAAGCACCATTTGCATGCATATCGTGTGGTTTTGCAGAAAACTGCATTCTCGTCTACCAAAAGTGTCATATTCATGCTTAAAACGCGTTTTGGCACAAATCCATGTGCGGGTTGTAAAAAGAGCAGCATTGGCATGCTTTTCACGTCGTTTGGTAGAAATCCACAAGCGCGTTCTGCCAAAAGCGTCATTTGCATGCATATCGTGTGGTTTTGCAGACAACTGCATCCTCGTCTACCAAAAGTTGCGTATTCATGCTTAAAACGTGTTTTGGCACAAATCCATGTGCGGGTGCTAAAAAGAGCAGCATTGGCATGCTTTTCACGTCGTTTGGTAGAAATCCACACGCGCGTTCTGCCAAAAGCACCATTTGCATGCATATCGTGTAGTTTTGCAGAAAACTGCATACTCGTCTACCAAAAGTGTCATATTCATGCTTAAAACGCGTTTTGGCACAAATCCATGTGCGGGTTCTAAAAAGAGCAGCATTGGCATGCTTTTCACGTCGTTTGGTAGAAATCCACACGCGCGTTCTGCCAAAAGCGTCATTTGCATGCATATCGTGTGGTTTTGCAGAAAACTGCATCCTCGTCTACCAAAAGTTGCGTATTCATGCTTAAAACGCGTTTTGGCAAAAATCCATGTGCGGGTGCTAAAAAGAGCAGCATTGGCATGCTTTTCACGTCGTTTGGTAGAAATCCACACGGGCGTTCTGCCAAAAGCACCATTTGCATGCATATCGTGTGGTTGTGCAGAAAACTGCATACTCGTCTACCAAAAGTGTCATATTCATGCTTAAAACGCGTTTTGGCACAAATCGATGTGCGGGTTCTAAAAACAGCAGCATTGGCATGCTTTTCACGTCGTTTGGTAGAAATCCACACGCGAGTTCTGCCAAAAGCGTCATTTGCGCTGCATATCGTGTGGTTTTGCAGAAAACTGCATCCTCGTCTACCAAAAGTGTCATATTCATGCTTAAAACGCGTTTTGGCACAAATCCATGTGCGGGTTCTAAAAAGAGCAGCATTGGCATGCTTTTCACGTCGTTTCGTAGAAATCCACACGCGCGTTCTGCCAAAAGCGTCATTTGCATGCATATCGTGTGGTTTTGCAGAAAAATGCATCCTCGTCTACCAAAAGTTGCGTATTCATGCTTAAAACGCGTTTTGGCACAAATCCATGTGCGGGTGCTAAAAAGAGCAGCATTGGCATGCTTTTCACGTCGTTTGGCAGAAATCCACACGGGCGTTCTGCCAAAAGCACCATTTGCATGCATATCGTCTGGTTGTGCAGAAAACTGCATACTCGTCTACCAAAAGTGTCATATTCATGCTTAAAACGCGTTTTGGCACAAATCGATGTGCGGGTTCTAAAAAGAGCAGCATTGGCATGCTTTTCACGTCGTTTGGTAGAAATCCACACGCGCGTTCTGCCAAAAGCACCATTTGCATGCACATCGTGTGGTTTTGCAGAAAACTGCATCCTCGTCTACCAAAAGTTGCATATTCATGCTTAAAACGCGTTTTGGCACAAATCCATGTGCGGGTGCTAAAAAGAGCAGCATTGGCATGCTTTTCACGTCGTTTGGTAGAAATCCACACGCGCGTTCTGCCAAAAGCGTCATTTGCATGCATATCGTGTGGTTTTGCAGAAAACTGCATCCTCGTCTACCAAAAGTTGCGTATTCATGCTTAAAACGCGTTTTGGCACAAATCCATGTGCGGGTGCTAAAAAGAGCAGCATTGGCATGCTTTTCACGTCGTTTGGTAGAAATCCACACGCGCGTTCTGCCAAAAGCACCATTTGCATGCATATCGTGTGGTTTTGCAGAAAACTGCATTCTCGTCTACCAAAAGTGTCATATTCATGCTTAAAACGCGTTTTGGCACAAATCCATGTGCGGGTTGTAAAAAGAGCAGCATTGGCATGCTTTTCACGTCGTTTGGTAGAAATCCACAAGCGCGTTCTGCCAAAAGCGTCATTTGCATGCATATCGTGTGGTTTTGCAGACAACTGCATCCTCGTCTACCAAAAGTTGCGTATTCATGCTTAAAACGTGTTTTGGCACAAATCCATGTGCGGGTGCTAAAAAGAGCAGCATTGGCATGCTTTTCACGTCGTTTGGTAGAAATCCACACGCGCGTTCTGCCAAAAGCACCATTTGCATGCATATCGTGTAGTTTTGCAGAAAACTGCATACTCGTCTACCAAAAGTGTCATATTCATGCTTAAAACGCGTTTTGGCACAAATCCATGTGCGGGTTCTAAAAAGAGCAGCATTGGCATGCTTTTCACGTCGTTTGGTAGAAATCCACACGCGCGTTCTGCCAAAAGCGTCATTTGCATGCATATCGTGTGGTTTTGCAGAAAACTGCATCCTCGTCTACCAAAAGTTGCGTATTCATGCTTAAAACGCGTTTTGGCAAAAATCCATGTGCGGGTGCTAAAAAGAGCAGCATTGGCATGCTTTTCACGTCGTTTGGTAGAAATCCACACGGGCGTTCTGCCAAAAGCACCATTTGCATGCATATCGTGTGGTTGTGCAGAAAACTGCATACTCGTCTACCAAAAGTGTCATATTCATGCTTAAAACGCGTTTTGGCACAAATCGATGTGCGGGTTCTAAAAACAGCAGCATTGGCATGCTTTTCACGTCGTTTGGTAGAAATCCACACGCGAGTTCTGCCAAAAGCGTCATTTGCGCTGCATATCGTGTGGTTTTGCAGAAAACTGCATCCTCGTCTACCAAAAGTGTCATATTCATGCTTAAAACGCGTTTTGGCACAAATCCATGTGCGGGTTCTAAAAAGAGCAGCATTGGCATGCTTTTCACGTCGTTTCGTAGAAATCCACACGCGCGTTCTGCCAAAAGCGTCATTTGCATGCATATCGTGTGGTTTTGCAGAAAAATGCATCCTCGTCTACCAAAAGTTGCGTATTCATGCTTAAAACGCGTTTTGGCACAAATCCATGTGCGGGTGCTAAAAAGAGCAGCATTGGCATGCTTTTCACGTCGTTTGGCAGAAATCCACACGGGCGTTCTGCCAAAAGCACCATTTGCATGCATATCGTCTGGTTGTGCAGAAAACTGCATACTCGTCTACCAAAAGTGTCATATTCATGCTTAAAACGCGTTTTGGCACAAATCGATGTGCGGGTTCTAAAAAGAGCAGCATTGGCATGCTTTTCACGTCGTTTGGTAGAAATCCACACGCGCGTTCTGCCAAAAGCACCATTTGCATGCACATCGTGTGGTTTTGCAGAAAACTGCATCCTCGTCTACCAAAAGTTGCATATTCATGCTTAAAACGCGTTTTGGCACAAATCCATGTGCGGGTGCTAAAAAGAGCAGCATTGGCATGCTTTTCACGTCGTTTGGTAGAAATCCACACGCGCGTTCTGCCAAAAGCGTCATTTGCATGCATATCATGTGGTTTTGCAGAAAACTGCATCCTCGTCTACCAAAAGTTGCGTATTCATGCTTAAAACGCGTTTTGGCACAAATCCATGTGCGGGTGCTAAAAAGAGCAGCATTGGCATGCTTTTCACGTCGTTTGGTAGAAATCCACACGCGCGTTCTGCCAGAAGCACCATTTGCATGCATATCGTGTAGTTTTGCAGAAAACTGCATACTCGTCTACCAAAAGTGTCATATTCATGCTTAAAACGCGTTTTGGCACAAATCCGTGTGCGGGTTCTAAAAAGAGCAGCATTGGCATGCTTTTCACGTCGTTTGGTAGAAATCCACACGCGCGTTCTGCCAAAAGCGTCATTTGCATGCATATCGTGTGGTTTTGCAGAAAACTGCATCCTCGTCTACCAAAAGTGTCATATTCATGCTTAAAACGCCTTTTGGCACAAATCCATGTGCGGGTTCTAAAAAGAGCAGCATTGGCATGCTTTTCACGTCGTTTGGTAGAAATCCACACGCGCGTTCTGCCAAAAGCGTCATTTGCATGCATATCGTGTGGTTTTGCAGAAGACTGCATCCTCGTCTACCAAAAGTTGCGTATTCATGCTTAAAACGCGTTTTGGCACAAATCCATGTGCGGGTGCTAAAAAGAGCAGCATTGGCATGCTTTTGACGTCGTTTGGTAGAAATCCACACGCGCGTTCTGCCAAAAGCACCATTTGCATGCATATCGTGTGGTTTTGCAGAAAACTGCATTCTCGTCTACCAAAAGTGTCATATTCATGCTTAAAACGCGTTTTGGCACAGATCCATGTGCGGGTTGTAAAAAGAGCAGCATTGGCATGCTTTTCACGTCGTTTGGTAGAAATCCACAAGCGCGGTCTGCCAAAAGCGTCATTTGCATGCATATCGTGTGTTTTTGCAGAAAACTGCATCCTCGTCTACCAAAAGTTGCGTATTCATGCTTAAAACGCGTTTTGGCACAAATCCATGTGCGGGTGCTAAAAAGAGCAGCATTGGCATGCTTTTCACGTCGTTTGGTAGAAATCCACACGCGCGTTCTGCCAAAAGCACCATTTGCATGCATATCGTGTAGTTTTGCAGAAAACTGCATACTCGTCTACCAAAAGTGTCATATTCATGCTTAAAACGCGTTTTGGCACAAATCCATGTGCGGGTTCTAAAAAGAGCAGCATTGGCATGCTTTTCACGTCGTTTGGTAGAAATCCACACGCGCGTTCTGCCAAAAGCGTCATTTGCATGCATATCGTGTGGTTTTGCAGAAAACTGCATCCTCGTCTACCAAAAGTTGCGTATTCATGCTTAAAACGCGTTTTGGCAAAAATTCATGTGCGGGTGCTAAAAAGAGCAGCATTGGCATGCTTTTCACGTCGTTTGGTAGAAATCCACACGGGCGTTCTGCCAAAAGCACCATTTGCATGCATATCGTGTGGTTGTGCAGAAAACTGCATACTCGTCTACCAAAAGTGTCATATTCATGCTTAAAACGCGTTTTGGCACAAATCGATGTGCGGGTTCTAAAAAGAGCAGCATTGGCATGCTTTTCACGTCGTTTGGTAGAAATCCACACGCGCGTTCTGCCAAAAGCGTCATTTGCGCTGCATATCGTGTGGTTTTGCAGAAAACTGCATCCTCGTCTACCAAAAGTGTCATATTCATGCTTAAAACGCGTTTTGGCACAAATCCATGTGCGGGTTCTAAAAAGAGCAGCATTGGCATGCTTTTCACGTCGTTTCGTAGAAATCCACACGCGCGTTCTGCCAAAAGCGTCATTTGCATGCATATCGTGTGGTTTTGCAGAAAACTGCATCCTCGTCTACCAAAAGTTGCGTATTCATGCTTAAAACGCGTTTTGGCACAAATCCATGTGCGGGTGCTAAAAAGAGCAGCATTGGCATGCTTTTCACGTCGTTTGGTAGAAATCCACACGGGCGTTCTGCCAAAAGCACCATTTGCATGCATATCGTGTGGTTGTGCAGAAAACTGCATACTCGTCTACCAAAAGTGTCATATTCATGCTTAAAACGCGTTTTGGCACAAATCGATGTGCGGGTTCTAAAAAGAGCAGCATTGGCATGCTTTTCACGTCGTTTGGTAGAAATCCACACGCGCGTTCTGCCAAAAGCACCATTTGCATGCATATCGTGTGGTTTTGCAGAAAACTGCATCCTCGTCTACCAAAAGTTGCATATTCATGCTTAAAACGCGTTTTGGCACAAATCCATGTGCGGGTGCTAAAAAGAGCAGCATTGGCATGCTTTTCACGTCGTTTGGTAGAAATCCACACGAGCGTTCTGCCAAAGCGTCATTTGCATGCATATCGTGTGGTTTTGCAGAAAACTGCATCCTCGTCTACCAAAAGTTGCGTATTCATGCTTAAAACGCGTTTTGGCACAAATCCATGTGCGGGTGCTAAAAAGAGCAGCATTGGCATGCTTTTCACGTCGTTTGGTAGAAATCCACACGCGCGTTCTGCCAAAAGCACCATTTGCATGCATATCGTGTAGTTTTGCAGAAAACTGCATACTCGTCTACCAAAAGTTGCGTATTCATGCTTAAAACGCGTTTTGGCACAAATCCATGTGCGGGTGCTAAAAAGAGCAGCATTGGCATGCTTTTCACGTCGTTTGGTAGAAATCCACACGGGCGTTCTGCCAAAAGCACCATTTGCATGCATATCGTGTGGTTGTGCAGAAAACTGCATACTCGTCTACCAAAAGTGTCATATTCATGCTTAAAACGCGTTTTGGCACAAATCCATGAGCGGGTTCTAAAAAGAGCAGCATTGGCATGCTTTTCACGTCGTTTGGTAGAAATCCACACGCGCGTTCTGCCAAAAGCGTCATTTGCATGCATATCGTGTGGTTTTGCAGAAAACTGCATCCTCGTCTACCAAAAGTTGCGTATTCATGCTTAAAACGCGTTTTGGCACAAATCCGTGTGCGGGTTCTAAAAAGAGCAGCATTGGCATGCTTTTCACGTCGTTTGGTAGAAATCCACACGGGCGTTCTGCCAAAAGCACCATTTGCATGCATATCGTGTGGTTGTGCAGAAAACTGCATACTCGTCTACCAAAAGTGTCATATTCATGCTTAAAACGCGTTTTGGCACAAATCGATGTGCGGGTTCTAAAAAGAGCAGCATTGGCATGCTTTTCACGTCGTTTGGTAGAAATCCACACGCGCGTTCTGCCAAAAGCGTCATTTGCGCTGCATATCGTAGACGAGGATGCAGAAAACTGCATCGTCGTCTACCAAAAGTGTCATATTCATGCTTAAAACGCGTTTTGGCACAAATCCATGTGGGGGTTCTAAGAAGAGCAGCATTGGCATGCTTTTCACGTCGTTTGGTAGAAATCCACACGCGCGTTCTGCCAAAAGCGTCATTTGCATGCATATCGTGTGGTTTTGCAGAAAACTGCATCCTCGTCTACCAAAAGTTGCGTATTCATGCTTAAAACGCGTTTTGGCACAAATCGATGTGCGGGTGCTAAAAAGAGCAGCATTGGCATGCTTTTCACGTCGTTTGGTAGAAATCCACACGGGCGTTCTGCCAAAAGCACCATTTGCATGCATATCGTGTGGTTTTGCAGAAAACTGCATCCTCGTCTACCAAAAGTGTCATATTCATGCTTAAAACGCGTTTTGGCACAAATCCATGTGCGGGTTCTAAAAAGAGCAGTATTGGCATGCTTTTCACGTCGTTTGGTAGAAATCCACACGTGCGTTCTGCCAAAAGCGTCATTTGCATGCATATCGTGTGGTTTTGCAGAAAACTGCATCCTCGTCTACCAAAAGTTGCGTATTCATGCTTAAAACGCGTTTTGGCACAAATCCATGTGCGGGTGCTAAAAAGAGCAGCATTGGCATGCTTTTCACGTCGTTTGGTAGAAATCCACACGCGCATTCTGCCAAAGCACCATTTGCATGCATATCGTGTGGTTTTGCAGAAAACTGCATCCTCGTCTACCAAAAGTGTCATATTCATGCTTAAAACGGGTTTTGGCACAAATCCATGAGCGGGTTCTAAAAAGAGCAGCATTGGCATGCTTTTCACGTCGTTTGGTAGAAATCCACACGCGCGTTCTGCCAAAAGCGTCATTTGCATGCATATCGTGTGGTTTTGCAGAAAACTGCATCCTCGTCTACCAAAAGTTGCGTATTCATGCTTAAAACGCGTTTTGGCAAAAATCCATGTGCGGGTGCTAAAAAGAGCAGCATTGGCATGCTTTTCACGTCGTTTGGTAGAAATCCACACGGGCGTTCTGCCAAAAGCACCATTTGCATGCATATCGTGTGGTTGTGCAGAAAACTGCATACTCGTCTACCAAAAGTGTCATATTCATGCTTAAAACGCGTTTTGGCACAAATCGATGTGCGGGTTCTAAAAAGAGCAGCATTGGCATGCTTTTCACGTCGTTTGGTAGAAATCCACACGCGCGTTCTGCCAAAAGCGTCATTTGCGCTGCATATCGTAGACGAGGATGCAGAAAACTGCATCCTCGTCTACCAAAAGTGTCATATTCATGCTTAAAACGCGTTTTGGCACAAATCCATGTGCGGGTTCTAAAAAGAGCAGCATTGGCATGCTTTTCACGTCGTTTGGTAGAAATCCACACGCGCGTTCTGCCAAAAGCGTCAATTGCATGCATATCGTGTGGTTTTGCAGAAAACTGCATCCTCGTCTACCAAAAGTTGCGTATTCATGCTTAAAACGCGTTTTGGCACAAATCCATGTGCGGGTGCTAAAAAGAGCAGCATTGGCATGCTTTTCACGTCGTTTGGTAGAAATCCACACGGGCGTTCTGCCAAAAGCACCATTTGCATGCATATTGTGTGGTTGTGCAGAAAACTGCATACTCGTCTACCAAAAGTGTCATATTCATGCTTAAAACGCGTTTTGGCACAAATCGATGTGCGGGTTCTAAAAAGAGCAGCATTGGCATGCTTTTCACGTCGTTTGGTAGAAATCCACAGGCGCGTTCTGCCAAAAGCACCATTTGCATGCATATCGTGTGGTTTTGCAGAAAACTGCATCCTCGTCTACCAAAAGTTGCATATTCATGCTTAAAACGCGTTTTGGCACAAATCCATGTGCGGGTGGTAAAAAGAGCAGCATTGGCATGCTTTTCACGTCGTTTGGTAGAAATCCACACGCGCGTTCTGCCAAAAGCGTCATTTGCATGCATATCGTGTGGTTTTGCAGAAAACTGCATCCTCGTCTACCAAAAGTTGCGTATTCATGCTTAAAACGCGTTTTGGCAAAAATCCGTGTGCGGGTGCTAAAAAGAGCAGCATTGGCATGCTTATCACGTCGTTTTGTAGAAATCCACACGGGCGTTCTGCCAAAAGCACCATTTGCATGCATATCGTGTGGTTGTGCAGAAAACTGCATATTCGTCTACCAAAAGTGTCATATTCATGCTTAAAACGCGTTCTGGCACAAATCGATGTGCGGGTTCTAAAAAGAGCAGCATTGGCATGCTTTTCACGTCGTTTGGTAGAAATCCACACGCGCGTTCTGCCAAAAGCGTCATTTGCGCTGCATATCGTGTGGTTTTGCAGAAAACTGCATCCTCGTCTACCAAAAGTGTCATATTCATGCTTAAAACGCGTTTTGGCACAAATCCATGAGCGGGTTCTAAAAAGAGCAGCATTGGCATGCTTTTCACGTCGTTTGGTAGAAATCCACACGCGCGTTCTGCCAAAAGCGTCATTTGCATGCATATCGTGTGGTTTTGCAGAAAACTGCATCCTCGTCTACCAAAAGTTGCGTATTCATGCTTAAAACGCGTTTTGGCAAACATCCATGTGCGGGTGCTAAAAAGAGCAGCATTGGCATGCTTTTCACGTCGTTTGGTAGAAATCCACACGGGCGTTCTGCCAAAAGCACCATTTGCATGCATATCGTGTGGTTGTGCAGAAAACTGCATACTCGTCTACCAAAAGTGTCATATTCATGCTTAAAACGCGTTTTGGCACAAATCGATGTGCGGGTTCTAAAAAGAGCAGCATTGGCATGCTTTTCACGTCGTTTGGTAGAAATCCACACGCGCGTTCTGCCAAAAGCGTCATTTGCGCTGCATATCGTAGACGAGGATGCAGAAAACTGCATCCTCGTCTACCAAAAGTGTCATATTCATGCTTAAAACGCGTTTTGGCACAAATCCATGTGCGGGTTCTAAAAAGAGCAGCATTGGCATGCTTTTCACGTCGTTTGGTAGAAATCCACACGCGCGTTCTGCCAAAAGCGTCAATTGCATGCATATCGTGTGGTTTTGCAGAAAACTGCATCCTCGTCTACCAAAAGTTGCGTATTCATGCTTAAAACGCGTTTTGGCACAAATCCATGTGCGGGTGCTAAAAAGAGCAGCATTGGCATGCTTTTCACGTCGTTTGGTAGAAATCCACACGGGCGTTCTGCCAAAAGCACCATTTGCATGCATATTGTGTGGTTGTGCAGAAAACTGCATACTCGTCTACCAAAAGTGTCATATTCATGCTTAAAACGCGTTTTGGCACAAATCGATGTGCGGGTTCTAAAAAGAGCAGCATTGGCATGCTTTTCACGTCGTTTGGTAGAAATCCACAGGCGCGTTCTGCCAAAA
>NW_027225984.1:0-31656 GCF_038994185.2 Dermacentor albipictus | reverse complement strand
CAGAACGCGCGTGTGGATTTCTACCAAACGACGTGAAAAGTATGCCGATGCTGCTCGTTTTAGCACCTGCACATGGATTTGTGCCAAAACGCGTTTTAAGCAAGCACATTCAGTTTTTGGTAGACGCGGACGCAGTTTTCTACAAAACCACAAGATATGCATGCAAATGGTGCTTTTGGCAGAACGCGCGTGTGGAGTTCTACCAAACGACGTGAAAAGCATGCCAATGCTGCTCTTTTTAGCACCTGCACATGGATTTTTGCCAAAACGCGTTTTAAGCATGCATATGCATCTTTTGGTAGATGCGGATGCAGTTTTCTGCAAAACCACACGATATGCATGCAAATGGTGCTTTTGGCAGAACGCGCGTGTGGATTTCTACCAAACGACGTGAGAAGCATACCAATGCTGCTCTTTTTTAGCACCCCGCACATGGATTTGTGCCAAAACGCGTTTTAAGCATGCATATGCATCTTTAGGTACACACGGATGCAGTTTTCTGCAAAACCACACGATATGCATGCAAATGGTGCTTTTGGCAGAACGCGCATGTGGATTTCTCCCAAACGACGTGAAAAGCATTGCTGCTTTTTTTAGCACCCGCACATGGATTTGTGCCAAAACGCGTTTTAAGCAAGCACATGCAGTTTTTGGTAGACGCGGACGCAGTTTTCTACAAAACCACACGATATGCATGCAAATGGTGCTTTTGGCAGAACGCGCGTGTGGATTTCTACCAAACGACGTGAAAAGTATGCCGATGCTGCTCTTTTTAGCACGTGCACATGGATTTGTGCCAAAACGCGTTTTAACCGCGCTTAGGCATCTTTTGGTAGACGCGGATGCAGTTTTCTGCAAAACCACACGATATGCATGCAAATGGTGCTTTTGGAAGAACGCGCGTTTGGATTTCTACCAAACGACGTGAAAAGCATGCCAATGCTGCTCTTTTTAGAAGCCGCACATGGATTTGTGCCAAAACGCGTTTTAAGCATGCATATGCAAGTTTTCGTAGACGCGGATGCAGTTTTCTGCAAAACCACACGATATGCACGCAAATTACACGATATGCATTCAAAGGGTGCTTTTGGCAGAACGCGCGCGTGGATTTCTACCACACGACGTGAAAAGCATGCCAATGCTGCTCTTTTTAGAACCCGCTCATGGATTTGTGCCAAAACGCGTTTTAAGCATGCATATGCAACTTTTGGTAGACGCGGATGCAGTTTTCTGGAAAACCACACGATATGCATGCAAATGGTGCTTTTGGCAGAACGCGCGTGTGGATTTCTACCAAACGACGTGAAAAGTATGCCGATGCTGCTCTTTTTAGCACGTGCACATGGATTTGTGCCAAAACGCGTTTTAACCGCGCTTATGCATCTTTTGGTAGACGCGGATGCAGTTTTCTGCAAAACCACACGATATGCTTGCAAATGGTGCGTGTGGCAGAACGCGCGTTTGGATTTCTACCAAATGACGTGAAAAGCATGCCAATGCTGCTCTTTTTAGAAGCCGCACATGGATTTGTGCCAAAACGCGTTTTAAGCATGCATATGCAAGTTTTGGTAGACGCGGATGCAGTTTTCTGCAAAACCACACGATATGCATGCAAATAGGGCTTTTGGCAGCACGCGCGTGTGGATTTCTACCAAACGATGTGAAAAGTATGCCGATGCTGCTCTTTTTAGCACGTGCACATGGATTTGTGCCAAAACGCGTTTTAAGCATGCATATGCAAGTTTTGGTAGACGCGGATGCAGTTTTCTGCAAAACCACACGATATGCATGCCAATGGGGCTTTTGGCAGCACGCGCGTGTGGATTTCTACCAAACGACGTGAAAAGCATGCCAATGCTGCTCTTTGTTAGAAGCCGCACATGGATTTGTGCCAAAACGCGTTTTAAGCTTTTGGTAGACGCGGCTGCAGTTTTATGCAAAACTACACGATATGCTTGCAAATGGTGCTTGTGGCAGAACGCGCGTGTGGATTTCTACCAAATGACGTGAAAAGCATGCCAATGCTGCTCTTTTTAGAACCCGCACATGGATTTGTGCCAAAACGCGTTTTAAGCTTGCACATGCACTTTTTGGTAGACGCGGACGCAGTTTTCTGCAAAAGCACACGATATGCATGCAAATGATGCTTTTGGCAGAACGCGCGTGTGGATTTCTACCAAACGACGTGAAAAGCAGGCCAATCTGCTCTTTTTAGAACCCGCACATGGATTTGTGCCAAAACGCGTTTTAAGCTTGCATATGCAAGTTTTGGTAGACGCGGATGCAGTTTTCTGCAAAACCACACGATATGCATGCAAATGGTGCTTTTGGCAGAACGCGCGTGTGGATTTCTACCAAACGACGTGAAAAGTATGCCGATGCTGCTCGTTTTAGCACCTGCACATGGATTTGTGCCAAAACGCGTTTTAAGCAAGCACATTCAGTTTTGGTAGACGCGGACGCAGTTTTCTACAAAACCACAAGATATGCATGCAAATGGTGCTTTTGGCAGAACGCGCGTGTGGAGTTCTACCAAACGACGTGAAAAGCATGCCAATGCTGCTCTTTTTAGCACCTGCACATGGATTTTTGCCAAAACGCGTTTTAAGCATGCATATGCATCTTTTGGTAGATGCGGATGCAGTTTTCTGCAAAACCACACGATATGCATGCAAATGGTGCTTTTGGCAGAACGCGCGTGTGGATTTCTACCAAACGACGTGAGAAGCATACCAATGCTGCTCTTTTTAGCACCCGCACATGGATTTGTGCCAAAACGCGTTTTAAGCATGCATATGCATCTTTAGGTACACCACGGATGCAGTTTTCTGCAAAACCACACGATATGCATGCAAATGGTGCTTTTGGCAGAACGCGCATGTGGATTTCTCCCAAACGACGTGAAAAGCATTGCTGCTTTTTTTAGCACCCGCACATGGATTTGTGCCAAAACGCGTTTTAAGCAAGCACATGCAGTTTTGGTAGACGCGGACGCAGTTTTCTACAAAACCACACGATATGCATGCAAATGGTGCTTTTGGCAGAACGCGCGTGTGGATTTCTACCAAACGACGTGAAAAGTATGCCGATGCTGCTCTTTTTAGCACGTGCACATGGATTTGTGCCAAAGCGCGTTTTAACCGCGCTTAGGCATCTTTTGGTAGACGCGGATGCAGTTTTCTGCAAAACCACACGATATGCATGCAAATGGTGCTTTTGGAAGAACGCGCGTTTGGATTTCTACCAAACGACGTGAAAAGCATGCCAATGCTGCTCTTTTTAGAAGCCGCACATGGATTTGTGCCAAAACGCGTTTTAAGCATGCATATGCAAGTTTTGGTAGACGCGGATGCAGTTTTCTGCAAAACCACACGATATGCACGCAAATTACACGATATGCATTCAAAGGGTGCTTTTGGCAGAACGCGCGCGTGGATTTCTACCACACGACGTGAAAAGCATCCCAATGCTGCTCTTTTTAGAACCCGCTCATGGATTTGTGCCAAAACGCGTTTTAAGCATGCATATGCAACTTTTGGTAGACGCGGATGCAGTTTTCTGCAAAACCACACGATATGCATGCAAATGGTGCTTTTGGCAGAACGCGCGTGTGGATTTCTACCAAACGACGTGAAAAGCATGCCAATGCTGCTTTTTTTAGCACCCGCACATGGATTTGTGCCAAAACGCGTTTTAAGCATGCATATGCAACTTTTGGTAGACGCGGATGCAGTTTTCTGGAAAACCACACGATATGCATGCAAATGGTGCTTTTGGCAGAACGCGCGTGTGGATTTCTACCAAACGACGTGAAAAGTATGCCGATGCTGCTCTTTTTAGCAAGTGCACATGGATTTGTGCCAAAACGCGTTTTAACCGCGCTTATGCATCTTTTGGTAGACGCGGATGCAGTTTTCTGCAAAACCACACGATATGCATGCCAATGGGGCTTTTGGCAGCACGCGCGTGTGGATTTCTACCAAACGACGTGAAAAGCATGCCAATGCTGCTCTTTTTAGAACCCGCTCATGGATTTGTGCCAAAACGCGTTTTAAGCTTTTGGTAGACGCGGATGCAGTTTTCTGCAAAACCACACGATATGCATGCAAATGGTGCTTTTGGCAGAACGCCCGTGTGGATTTCTACCAAACGACGTGAAAAGCATGCCAGTGCTGCTCTTTTTAGCACCCGCACAAGGACTTTTGCCAAAACGCGTTTTAAGCATGCATATGCATCTTTTGGTAGACGCGGCTGCAGTTTTCTGCAAAAACTACACGATATGCTTGCAAATGGTGCTTGTGGCAGAACGCGCGTGTGGATTTCTACCAAATGACGTGAAAAGCATGCCAATGCTGCTCTTTTTAGAACCCGCACATGGATTTGTGCCAAAACGCGTTTTAAGCTTGCACATGCAAGTTTTGGTAGACGCGGACGCAGTTTCTGCAAAACCACACGATATGCATGCAAATGGTGCTTTTGGCAGAACGCGCGTGTGGATTTCTACCAAACGACGTGAAAAGCATGCCGATGCTGCTCTGTTTAGAACCCGCACATGGATTTGTGCCAAAACGTGTTTTAAGCATGCATATGCAACTTTTGGTAGACGCGGATGCAGTTTTCTGCAAAACCACACGATATGCATGCAAATGTGCTTTTGGCAGAACGCGCGTGTGGATTTCTACCAAACGACGTGAAAAGCATGCCAATGCTGCTTTTTTAGCACCCGCACATGGATTTGTGCCAAAACGCGTTTTAAGCATGCATATGCAACTTTTGGTAGACGCGGATGCAGTTTTCTGGAAAACCACACGATATGCATGCAAATGGTGCTTTTGGCAGAACGCGCGTGTGGATTTCTACCAAACGACGTGAAAAGTATGCCGATGCTGCTCTTTTTAGCACGTGCACATGGATTTGTGCCAAAACGCGTTTTAACCGCGCTTATGCATCTTTTGGTAGACGCGGATGCAGTTTTCTGCAAAACCACACGATATGCATGCAAATGGTGCTTTTGGAAGAACGCGCGTTTGGATTTCTACCAAACGACGTGAAAAGCATGCCAATGCTGCTCTTTTTAGAAGCCGCACATGGATTTGTGCCAAAACGCGTTTTAAGCATGCATATGCAAGTTTTGGTAGACGCGGGTGCAGTTTTCTGCAAAACCACACGATATGCATGCAAATGGGGCTTTTGGCAGCACGCGCGTGTGGATTTCTACCAAACGACGTGAAAAGCATGCCAATGCTGCTCTTTTTAGAAGCCGCACATGGATTTGTGCCAAAACGCGTTTTAAGCATGCATATGCAAGTTTTGGTAGACGCGGATGCAGTTTTCTGCAAAACCACACGATATGCATGCCAATGGGGCTTTTGGCAGCACGCGCGTGTGGATTTCTACCAAACGACGTGAAAAGCATGCCAATGCTGCTCTTTTTAGAAGCCGCACATGGATTTGTGCCAAAACGCGTTTTAAGCTTTTGGTAGACGCGGCTGCAGTTTTCTGCAAAACTACACGATATGCTTGCAAATGGTGCTTGTGGCAGAACGCGCGTGTGGATTTTCTACCAAATGACGTGAAAAGCATGCCAATGCTGCTCTTTTAGAACCCGCACATGGATTTGTGCCAAAACGCGTTTTAAGCTTGCACATGCACTTTTTGGTAGACGCGGACGCAGTTTTCTGCAAAAGCACACGATATGCATGCAAATGGTGCTTTTGGCAGAACGCGCGTGTGGATTTCTACCAAACGACGTGAAAAGCAGGCCAATCTGCTCTTTTTAGAACCCGCACATGGATTTGTGCCAAAACGCGTTTTAAGCTTGCATATGCAAGTTTTGGTAGACGCGGATGCAGTTTTCTGCAAAACCACACGATATGCATGCAAATGGTGCTTTTGGCAGAACGCGCGTGTGGATTTCTACCAAACGACGTGAAAAGTATGCCGATGCTGCTCTTTTTAGCACCTGCACATGGATTTGTGCCAAAACGCGTTTTAAGCAAGCACATGCAGTTTTTGGTAGACGCGGACGCAGTTTTCTACAAAACCACAAGATATGCATGCAAATGGTGCTTTTGGCAGAACGCGCGTGTGGAGTTCTACCAAACGACGTGAAAAGCATGCCAATGCTGCTCTTTTTAGCACCTGCACATGGATTTGTGCCAAAACGCGTTTTAAGCATGCATATGCATCTTTTGGTAGATGCGGATGCAGTTTTCTGCAAAACCACACGATATGCATGCAAATGGTGCTTTTGGCAGAACGCGCGCGTGGATTTCGACCAAACGACGTGAGAAGCATACCAATGCTGCTCTTTTTAGCACCCGCACATGGATTTGTGCCAAAACGCGTTTTAAGCATGCATATGCATCTTTTGGTAGACGCGGATGCAGTTTTCTGCAAAACCACACGATATGCATGGAAATGGTGCTTTTGGCAGAACGCGCGTGTGGATTTCTACCAAACGACGTGAAAAGTATGCCGATGCTGCTCCTTTTAGCAACCTGCACACGGATTTGTGCGAAAACGCGTTTTAAGCAAGCACACGCAATTTTTTCGTAGACGCGGACGCAGTTTTCTGCAAAACCACACGATATGCAAGCAAATGGGGCTTTTGGCAGAACGCGCGTGTGGATGTCTACCAAACGACGTGAAAAGCATGCCAATGCTGCTCTTTTTAGAACCCGCTCATGGATTTGTGCCAAAACGCGTTTTAAACCACGCTTATGCATCTTTTGGTAGACGCGGATGCAGTTTTCTGCAAAACCACACGCAAATGGTGCTTTTGGCAGAACGCGCGTGTGGATTTCTACCAAACGACGTGAAAAAGCATGCCGATGCTGCTCTTTTTGCACCTGCACATGGATTTGTGCCAAAACGCGTTTTAAGCAAGCACATGCACTTTTTTGGTAGACGCGGATGCAGTTTTCTGCAAAACCACACGATATGCATGCAAATGGTGCTTTTGGCAGAACGCACGTGTGGATTTCTACCAAACGACGTGAAAAGCATGCCAATGCTGCTCTTTTTAGCACCCGCACAAGGATTTATGCCAAAACGCGTTTTAAGCATGCATATGCAACTTTTGGTAGACGCGGATGCAGTTTTCTGCAAAACCCCACGATATGCATGCAAATGGTGCTTTTGGCAGAACGCTCGTGTGGATTTCTACCAAACGACGTGAGAAGCATACCAATGCTGCTCTTTTTAGAACCCGCGCATGGATTTGAGCCAAAACGCGTTTTAAACCACGCTTATGCATCTTTGGTAGACGCAGATGCAGTTTTCTGCAAAACCACACGATATGCATGCAAATGGTGCTTTTGGCAGAACGCGCGTGTGGATTTCTACCAAAACGACGTGAAAAGCATGCCAATGCTGCTCTTTTTAGAAGGCCGCGCATGGATTTCTGCCAAAACGCGTTTTAAACATGCATATGCATCTTTTGGTAGATGCGGATGCAGTTTTCTGCAAAACCACACGATATGCATGCAAATGGTGCTTTTGGCAGAACGCGCGTGTGGATTTCTACCAAACGACGTGAAAAGCATGCCAATGCTGCTTTTTTTTAGCACCCGCACATGGATTTGTGCCAAAACGCGTTTTAAGCATGCATATGCAACTTTTGGTAGACGCGGATGCAGTTTTCTGGAAAACCACACGATATGCATGCAAATGGTGCTTTTGGCAGAACGCGCGTGTGGATTTCTACCAAACGACGTGAAAAGTATGCCGATGCTGCTCTTTTTAGCACGTGCACATGGATTTGTGCCAGAACGCGTTTTAAGCATGCATATGCATCTTTTGGTAGACGCGGATGCAGTTTTCTGCAAAACCACACGATAAGCATGCAAATGGTGCTTTTGGCCGAACGCGCGTGTGGATTTCTACCAAACGACGTGAAAAGCATGCCAATGCTGCTCTTTTTAGAAACCCGCACATGGATTTGTACCAGAACGCGTTTTGAGCAAGCACATCCACTTTTTTGGTAGACGCGGATGCAGTTTTCTGCAAAACCACACGATATGCATGCAAATGGTGCTTTTGGCAGAACGCGCGTGTGGATTTCTACCAAACGTCGTGAAAAGCATGCCAATGCTGCTCTTTTTAGCACCCGCACATGGATTTGTGCCAAACGCGTTTTAAGCATGCACCTGCACCTTTGGTAGACGCGGATGCAGTTTTCTGCAAAACCACACGATATGCATGCAAATGGTGCTTTTGGCGGAACGCGCGTGTGGATTTCTACCAAACGACGTGAAAAGCATGCCAATGCTGCTCTTTTTAGCACCCGCACATGGATTTGTGCCAAAACGCGTTTTAAGCATGCATATGCATCTTTTGGTAGACGCGGATGCAGTTTTCTGCAAAACCACACGATATGCATGCAAATGGTGCTTTTGGCAGAACGCGCGTGTGGATTTCTTCCAAACGACGTGAAAAGCATGCCAACGCTGCTCGTTTTAGAACCCGCACATGGATTTGTGCCAAAACGCGTTTTAACCACGCATATGCATCTTTTGGTAGACGCGGATGCAGTTTTCTGCAAAACCACACGATATGCATGCAAATGGTGCTTTTGGCAGAACGCGCCTGTGGATTTCTACCAAACGACGTGAAAAGCATGCCAATGCTGCTCTTTTTAGAACCCGCACATGGATTTGTACCAGAACGCGTTTTAAGCATGCATATGCATCTTTTGCTAGACGCGGATGCAGTTTTCTGCAAAACCACACGATATGCATGCAAATGGTGCTTTTTGCAGAACGCGCGTGTTGATTTCTACCAAACGACGTGAAAAGCATGCCAATGCTGCTCTTTTTAGAACCCGCACATGGATTTGTGCCAAAACGCGTTTGAAGCATGCATATGCAACTTTTGGTAGACGCGGATGCAGTTTTCTGCAAAACCACACGATATGCATGCAAATGGTGCTTTTGGCAGAACGCGCGTGTGGATTTCTACGAAACGACGTGAAAAGCATGCCGATGCTGCTCTTTTTGCACCTGCACATGGATTTGTGCCAAAACGCGTTTTAAGCAAGCACATGCACTTTTTTGGTAGACGCGGATGCAGTTTTCTGCAAAACCAACCGATATGCATGCAAATGGTGCTTTTGGCAGAACGCGCGTGTGGATTTCTACAAAACGTCGTGAAAAGCATGCCAATGCTGCTCTTTTTAGCACCCGCACATGGATTTGTGCCAAAACGCGTTTTAAGCATGCACCTGCACCTTTTGGTAGACGCGGATGTAGTTTTCTGCAAAACCACACGATATGCATGCAAATGGTGCTTTTGGCAGAACGCGCGTGTGGATTTCTACCAAACGACGTGAAAAGCATGCCAATACTGCTCTTTTTAGCACCCGCACATGGATTTGTGCCAAAACGCGTTTTAACCACGCATATGCATCTTTTGGCAGAGGCGGATGCAGTTTTCTGCAAAACCACACGATATGCATGCAAATGGTGCTTTTCGCAGAACGCGGGTGTGGATTTCTACCAAACGACGTGAAAAGCATGCCAATGCTGTTCATTTTAGCACCTGCACATGGATTTGTGCCGAAACGCGTTTTAAGCATGCATATGCATCTTTTGGTAGACGCGGATGCAGTTTTCTGCAAAACCACACGATATGCATGCAAAAGGTGCTTTTGGCCGAACGCGCGTGTGGATTTCTACCAAACGACGTGAAAAGCATGCCAATGCTGCTCTTATTAGAACCCTCACATGGATTTGTACCAGAACGCGTTTTAAGCATGCATATGCATCTTTTGGTAGACGCGGATGCAGGTTTCTGCAAAACCACACGATATGCATGCAAATGGTGCTTTTGGCAGAACGCGCGTGTGGATTTCTACCAAACGACGTGAAAAGCATGCCAATGCTGCTCTTTTTAGCACCCGCACATGGATTTGTGCCAAAACGCGTTTTAAGCGTGCATATGCATCTTTTGCTAGACGCGGATGCAGTTTTCTGCAAAACCACACGATATGCATGCAAATGGTGCTTTTGGCAGAAGGCGCGTGTGGATTTCTACCAAACGACGTGAAAAGCATGCCAATGCTGCTCTTTTTAGCACCCGCACATGGATTTGTGCCAAAACGCGTTTTAAGCGTGCATATGCATCTTTTTCTAGACGCGGATGCAGTTTTCTGCAAAACCACACGATATGCATGCAAATGGTGCTTTTGGCAGAACGCGCGTGTGGATTTCTACCAAACGACGTGAAAAGCATGCCGATGCTGCTCTTTTTGCACCTGCACATGGATTTGTGCCAAAACGCGTTTTAAGCAAGCACATGCACTTTTTTGGTAGACGCGGATGCAGTTTTCTGCAAAACCACACGATATGCATGCAAATGGTGCTTTTGGCAGAACGCGCGTGTGGATTTCTACCAAACGACGTAAAAAGCATGCCAATGGTGCTTTTTTAGCACCCGCACATGGATTTGTGCCAAAACGCGTTTTGAGCAAGCACATGCACTTTTTGGTAGACGCGGATGCAGTTTTCTGCACAACTACATGATATGCATTCAAAGGGTGCTTTTGGCAGAACGCGCGCGTAGACTTCTACCACACGACGTGAAAAGCATGGCAATGCTGCTCTTTTAAGAACCCGCTCATGGATTTGTGCTAAAACGCGTTTTAAGCAGGCATATGCAACTTTTGGTAGACGCGGATGCAGTTTTCTGCAAAACCACACGATATGCAAGCAAATGGTGCTTTTGGCAGAACGCTCCTGTGGAGTTCTACCAAACGACTTGAAAAGCATGCCAATGCTGCTTTTTTTAGCACCCGCACATGGATTTGTGCCAAAACGCGTTTTAAGCATGCATATGCAACTTTTGGTAGACCCGGATGCAGTTTTCTGCAAAACCACACGATATGCATGCAAATGGTGCTTTTGGCAGAACGCGCGTGTGGATTTCTACCAAACGACGTGAAAAGTATGCCGATGCTGCTCTTTTTAGCACGTGCACATGGATTTGTGCCAAAACGCGTTTTAAACCGCGCTTATGCATCTTTTGGTAGACGCGGATGCAGTTTTCTGCAAAACCACACGATATGCATGCAAATGGTGCTTTTGGAAGAACGCGCGTTTGGATTTCTACCAAACGACGTGAAAAGCATGCCAATGCTGCTCTTTTTAGAAGCCGCACATGGATTTGTGCCAAAACGCGTTTTAAGCATGCATATGCAAGTTTTGGTAGACGCGGATGCAGTTTTCTGCAAAACCACACGATATGCATGCCAATGGGGCTTTTGGCAGCACGCGCGTGTGGATTTCTACCAAACGACGTGAAAAGCATGCCAATGCTGCTCTTTTTAGAACCCGCTCATGGATTTGTGCCAAAACGCGTTTTAAGCTTTTGGTAGACGCGGATGCAGTTTTCTGCAAAACCACACGATATGCATGCAAATGGTGCTTTTGGCAGAACGCCCGTGTGGATTTCTACCAAACGACGTGAAAAGCATGCCAGTGCTGCTCTTTTTAGCACCCGCACAAGGACTTTTGCCAAAACGCGTTTTAAGCATGCATATGCATCTTTTGGTAGACGCGGCTGCAGTTTTCTGCAAAACTACACGATATGCTTGCAAATGGTGCTTGTGGCAGAACGCGCGTGTGGATTTCTACCAAATGACGTGAAAAAGCATGCCAATGCTGCTCTTTTTAGAACCCGCACATGGATTTGTGCCAAAACGCGTTTTAAGCTTGCACATGCAAGTTTTTGGTAGACGCGGACGCAGTTTTCTGCAAAACCACACGATATGCATGCAAATGGTGCTTTTGGCAGAACGCGCGTGTGGATTTCTACCAAACGACGTGAAAAGCATGCCGATGCTGCTCTGTTTAAAACCCGCACATGGATTTGTGCCAAAACGTGTTTTAAGCATGCATATGCAACTTTTGGTAGACGCGGATGCAGTTTTCTGCAAAACCACACGATATGTATGCAAATGGTGCTTTTGGCAGAACGCGCGTGTGGATTTCTACCAAACGACGTGAAAAGCATGCCAATGCTGCTTTTTTAGCACCCGCACATGGATTTGTGCCAAAACGCTTTTTAAGCATGCATGTGCAACTTTTGGTAGACGCGGATGCAGTTTTCTAGAAAACCACACGATATGCATGCAAATGGTGCTTTTGGCAGAACGCGCGTGTGGATTTCTACCAAACGACGTGAAAAGTATGCCGATACTGCTCTTTTTAGCACGTGCACAGGGATTTGTGCCAAAACGCGTTTTAACCGCGCTTATGCATCTTTTGGTAGACGCGGATGCAGTTTTCTGCAAAACCACACGATATGCATGCAAATGGTGCTTTTGGAAGAACGCGCGTTTGGATTTCTACCAAACGACGTGAAAAGCATGCAATGCTGCTCTTTTTAGAAGCCGCACATGGATTTGTGCCAAAACGCGTTTTAAGCATGCATATGCAAGTTTTGGTAGACGCGGATGCAGTTTTCTGCAAAACCACACGATATGCATACAAATGGGGCTTTTGGCAGCACGCAAGTGTGGATTTCTACCAAACGACGTGAAAAGCATGCCAATGCTGCTCTTTTTAGAAGCCGCACATGGATTTGTGCCAAAACGCGTTTTAAGCATGCATATGCAAGTTTTGGTAGACGCGGATGCAGTTTTCTGCAAAACCACACGATATGCATGCCAATGGGGCTTTTGGCAGCACGCGCGTGTGGATTTCTACCAAACGACGTGAAAAGCATGCCAATGCTGCTCTTTTTAGAACCCGCTCATGGATTTGTGCCAAAACGCGTTTTTAAGCTTTTGGTAGACGCGGATGCAGTTTTTCTGCAAAACCACACGATATGCATGGAAATGGTGCTTTTGGCAGAACGCCCGTGTGGATTTCTACCAAACGACGTGAAAAGCATGCCAGTGCTGCTCTTTTTAGCACCCGCACAAGGACTTTTGCCAAAACGCGTTTTAAGCATGCATATGCATCTTTTGGTTGACGCGGCTGCAGTTTTCTGCAAAACTACACGATATGCTTGCAAATGGTGCGTGTGGCAGAACGCGCGTGTGGATTTCTACCAAATGACGTGAAAAGCATGCCAATGCTGCTCTTTTTAGAACCCGCACAATGGATTTGTGCCAAAACGCGTTTTAAGCTTGCACATGCAAGTTTTGGTAGACGCGGACGCAGTTTTCTGCAAAACCACACGATATGCATGCAAATGGTGCTTTTGGCAGAACGCGCGTGTGGATTTCTACCAAACGACGTGAAAAGCATGCCGATGCTGCTCTGTTGAGAACCCGCACATGGATTTGTGCCAAAACGTGTTTTAAGCATGCATATGCAACTTTTGGTAGACGCGGATGCAGTTTTCTGCAAAACCACACGATATGCATGCAAATGGTGCTTTTGGCAGAACGCGCGTGTGGATTTCTACCAAACGACGTGAAAAGCATGCCAATGCTGCTTTTTTTAGCACCCGCACATGGATTTGTGCCAAAACGCGTTTTAAGCATGCATATGCAACTTTTGGTAGACGCGGATGCAGTTTTCTGGAAAACCACACGATATGCATGCAAATGGTGCTTTTGGCAGAACGCGCGTGTGGATTTCTACCAAACGACGTGAAAAGTATGCCGATGCTGCTCTTTTTAGCACGTGCACATGGATTTGTGCCAAAACGCGTTTTAACCGCGCTTATGCATCTTTTGGTAGACGCGGATGCAGTTTTCTGCAAAACCACACGATATGCATGCAAATGGTGCTTTTGGAAGAACGCGCGTTTGGATTTCTACCAAACGACGTGAAAAGCATGCCAATGCTGCTCTTTTTAGAAGCCGCACATGGATTTGTGCCAAAACGCGTTTTAAGCATGCATATGCAAGTTTTGGTAGACGCGGATGCAGTTTTCTGCAAAACCACACGATATGCATGCAAATGGGGCTTTTGGCAGCACGCGCGTGTGGATTTCTACCAAACGACGTGAAAAGCATGCCAATGCTGCTCTTTTTAGAAGCCGCACATGGATTTGTGCCAAAACGCGTTTTAAGCATGCATATGCAAGTTTTGGTAGACGCGGATGCAGTTTTCTGCAAAACCACACGATATGCATGCCAATGGGGCTTTTGGCAGCACGCGCGTGTGGATTTCTACCAAACGACGTGAAAAGCATGCCAATGCTGCTCTTTTTAGAAGCCGCACATGGATTTGTGCCAAAACGCGTTTTAAGCTTTTGGTAGACGCGGCTGCAGTTTTCTGCAAAACTACACGATATGCTTGCAAATGGTGCTTGTGGCAGAACGCGCGTGTGGATTTCTACCAAATGACGTGAAAAGCATGCCAATGCTGCTCTTTTTAGAACCCGCACATGGATTTGTGCCAAAACGCGTTTTAAGCTTGCACAGGCACTTTTTGGTATACGCGGACGCAGTTTTCTGCAAAAGCACACGATATGCATGCAAATGATGCTTTTGGCAGAACGCGCGTGTGGATTTCTACCAAACGACGTGAAAAGCAGGCCAATCTGCTCTTTTTAGAACCCGCACATGGATTTGTGCCAAAACGCGTTTTAAGCTTGCATATGCAAGTTTTGGTAGACGCGGATGCAGTTTTCTGCAAAACCACACGATATGCATGCAAATGGTGCTTTTGGCAGAACGCGCGTGTGGATTTCTACCAAACGACGTGAAAAGTATGCCGATGCTGCTCGTTTTAGCACCTGCACATGGATTTGTGCCAAAACGCGTTTTAAGCAAGCACATTCAGTTTTTGGTAGACGCGGACGCAGTTTTCTACAAAACCACAAGATATGCATGCAAATGGTGCTTTTGGCAGAACGCGCGTGTGGAGTTCTACCAAACGACGTGAAAAGCATGCCAATGCTGCTCTTTTTAGCACCTGCACATGGATTTTTGCCAAAACGCGTTTTAAGCATGCATATGCATCTTTTGGTAGATGCGGATGCAGTTTTCTGCAAAACCACACGATATGCATGCAAATGGTGCTTTTGGCAGAACGCGCGTGTGGATTTCTACCAAACGACGTGAGAAGCATACCAATGCTGCTCTTTTTAGCACCCGCACATGGATTTGTGCCAAAACGCGTTTTAAGCATGCATATGCATCTTTAGGTACACACGGATGCAGTTTTCTGCAAAACCACACGATATGCATGCAAATGGTGCTTTTGGCAGAACGCGCATGTGGATTTCTACCAAACGACGTGAAAAGCATTGCTGCTTTTTTTAGCACCCGCACATGGATTTGTGCCAAAACGCGTTTTAAGCAAGCACATGCACTTTTTGGTAGACGCGGACGCAGTTTTCTGCAAAACCACAAGATATGCATGCAAATGGTGCTTTTGGCAGAACGCGCGTGTGGATTTCTACCAAACGACGTGAAAAGCATGCCAATGCTGCTCTTTTTAGAACCCGCACATGGATTTGTGCCAAAACGCGTTTTAACCACGCTCATGCATCTTTTGGTAGACGCGGATGCAGTTTTCTGCAAAACCACACGATATGCATGCAAATTACACGATATACATTCAAAGGGTGCTTTTGGCAGAACGCGCGCGTGGATTTCTACCACACGACGTGAAAAGCATGCCAATGCTGCTCTTTTTAGAACCCGCTCATGGATTTGTGCCAAAACGCGTTTTAAGCAAGCACATGCACTTTTTGGTAGACGCGGATGCAGTTTTCTGCAAAACCACACGATATGCATGCAAATGGTGCTTTTGGCAGAACGCGCGTGTGGATTTCTACCAATCGACGTGAAAAGCATGCCGATGCTGCTCTGTTTAGAACCCGCACATGGATTTGTGCCAAAACGTGTTTTAAGCATGCATATGCAACTTTTGGTAGACGCGGATGCAGTTTTCTGCAAAACCACACGATATGCATGCAAATGGTGCTTTTGGCAGAACGCGCGTGTGGATTTCTACCAAACGACGTGAAAAGCATGCCAATGCTGCTTTTTTTAGCACCCGCACATGGATTTGTGCCAAAACGCGTTTTAAGCATGCATATGCAACTTTTGGTAGACGCGGATGCAGTTTTCTGGAAAACCACACGATATGCATGCAAATGGTGCTTTTGGCAGAACGCGCGTGTGGATTTCTACCAAACGACGTGAAAAGTATGCCGATGCTGCTCTTTTTAGCACGTGCACATGGATTTGTGCCAAAACGCGTTTTAACCGCGCTTATGCATCTTTTGGTAGACGCGGATGCAGTTTTCTGCAAAACCACACGATATGCATGCCAATGGGGCTTTTGGCAGCACGCGCGTGTGGATTTCTACCAAACGACGTGAAAAGCATGCCAATGCTGCTCTTTTTAGAACCCGCTCATGGATTTGTGCCAAAACGCGTTTTAAGCTTTTGGTAGACGCGGATGCAGTTTTCTGCAAAACCACACGATATGCATGCAAATGGTGCTTTTGGCAGAACGCCCGTGTGGATTTCTACCAAACGACGTGAAAAGCATGCCAGTGCTGCTCTTTTTAGCACCCGCACAAGGACTTTTGCCAAAACGCGTTTTAAGCATGCATATGCATCTTTTGGTAGACGCGGCTGCAGTTTTCTGCAAAACTACACGATATGCTTGCAAATGGTGCTTGTGGCAGAACGCGCGTGTGGATTTCTACCAAATGACGTGAAAAGCATGCCAATGCTGCTCTTTTTAGAACCCGCACATGGATTTGTGCCAAAACGCGTTTTAAGCTTGCACATGCAAGTTTTGGAAGACGCGGACGCAGTTTTCTGCAAAACCACACGATATGCATGCAAATGGTGCTTTTGGCAGAACGCGCGTGTGGATTTCTACCAAACGACGTGAAAAGCATGCCGATGCTGCTCTGTTTAGAACCCGCACATGGATTTGTGCCAAAACGTGTTTTAAGCATGCATATGCAACTTTTGTAGACGCGGATGCAGTTTTCTGCAAAACCACACGATATGCATGCAAATGGGGCTTTTGGCAGCACGCGCGTGTGGATTTCTACCAAACGACGTGAAAAGCATGCCAATGCTGCTCTTTTTAGAAGCCGCACATGGATTTGTGCCAAAACGCGTTTTAAGCATGCATATGCAAGTTTTGGTAGACGCGGATGCAGTTTTCTGCAAAACCACACGATATGCATGCCAATGGGGCTTTTGGCAGCACGCGCGTGTGGATTTCTACCAAACGACGTGAAAAGCATGCCAATGCTGCTCTTTTTAGAAGCCGCACATGGATTTGTGCCAAAACGCGTTTTAAGCTTTTGGTAGACGCGGCTGCAGTTTTCTGCAAAACTACACGATATGCTTGCAAATGGTGCTTGTGGCAGAACGCGCGTGTGGATTTCTACCAAATGACGTGAAAAGCATGCCAATGCTGCTCTTTTTAGAACCCGCACATGGATTTGTGCCAAAACGCGTTTTAAGCTTGCACATGCACTTTTTGGTAGACGCGGACGCAGTTTTCTGCAAAAGCACACGATATGCATGCAAATGATGCTTTTGGCAGAACGCGCGTGTGGATTTCTACCAACGACGTGAAAAGCAGGCCAATCTGCTCTTTTTAGAACCCGCACATGGATTTGTGCCAAAACGCGTTTTAAGCTTGCATATGCAAGTTTTGGTAGACGCGGATGCAGTTTTCTGCAAAACCACACGATATGCATGCAAATGGTGCTTTTGGCAGAACGCGCGTGTGGATTTCTACCAAACGACGTGAAAAGTATGCCGATGCTGCTCGTTTTAGCACCTGCACATGGATTTGTGCCAAAACGCGTTTTAAGCAAGCACATTCAGTTTTTGGTAGACGCGGACGCAGTTTTCTACAAAACCACAAGATATGCATGCAAATGGTGCTTTTGGCAGAACGCGCGTGTGGAGTTCTACCCAAACGACGTGAAAAGCATGCCAATGCTGCTCTTTTTAGCACCTGCACATGGATTTTTGCCAAAACGCGTTTTAAGCATGCATATGCATCTTTTGGTAGATGCGGATGCAGTTTTCTGCAAAACCACACGATATGCATGCAAATGGTGCTTTTGGCAGAACGCGCGTGTGGATTTCTACCAAACGACGTGAGAAGCATACCAATGCTGCTCTTTTTAGCACCCGCACATGGATTTGTGCCAAAACGCGTTTTTAAGCATGCATATGCATCTTTAGGTACACACGGATGCAGTTTTCTGCAAAACCACACGATATGCATGCAAATGGTGCTTTTGGCAGAACGCGCATGTGGATTTCTACCAAACGACGTGAAAAGCATTGCTGCTTTTTTTAGCACCCGCACATGGATTTGTGCCAAAACGCGTTTTAAGCAAGCACATGCACTTTTTGGTAGACGCGGACGCAGTTTTCTGCAAAACCACAAGATATGCATGCAAATGGTGCTTTTGGCAGAACGCGCGTGTGGATTTCTACCAAACGACGTGAAAAGCATGCCAATGCTGCTCTTTTTAGAACCCGCACATGGATTTGTGCCAAAACGCGTTTTAACCACGCTCATGCATCTTTGGTAGACGCGGATGCAGTTTTCTGCAAAACCACACGATATGCATGCAAATTACACGATATGCATTCAAAGGGTGCTTTTGGCAGAACGCGCGCGTGGATTTCTACCACACGACGTGAAAAGCATGCCAATGCTGCTCTTTTTAGAACCCGCTCATGGATTTGTGCCAAACGCGTTTTAAGCAAGCACATGCACTTTTTGGTAGACGCGGATGCAGTTTTCTGCAAAACCACACGATATGCATGCAAATGGTGCTTTTGGCAGAACGCGCGTGTGGATTTCTACCAATCGACGTGAAAAGCATGCCGATGCTGCTCTGTTTAGAACCCGCACATGGATTTGTGCCAAAACGTGTTTTAAGCATGCATATGCAACTTTTGGTAGACGCGGATGCAGTTTTCTGCAAAACCACACGATATGCATGCAAATGGTGCTTTTGGCAGAACGCGCGTGTGGATTTCTACCAAACGACGTGAAAAGCATGCCAATGCTGCTTTTTTTAGCACCCGCACATGGATTTGTGCCAAAACGCGTTTTAAGCATGCATATGCAACTTTTGGTAGACGCGGATGCAGTTTTCTGGAAAACCACACGATATGCATGCAAATGGTGCTTTTGGCAGAACGCGCGTGTGGATTTCTACCAAACGACGTGAAAAGTATGCCGATGCTGCTCTTTTTAGCACGTGCACATGGATTTGTGCCAAAACGCGTTTTAACCGCGCTTATGCATCTTTTGGTAGACGCGGATGCAGTTTTCTGCAAAACCACACGATATGCATGCCAATGGGGCTTTTGGCAGCACGCGCGTGTGGATTTCTACCAAACGACGTGAAAAGCATGCCAATGCTGCTCTTTTTAGAACCCGCTCATGGATTTGTGCCAAAACGCGTTTTAAGCTTTTGGTAGACGCGGATGCAGTTTTCTGCAAAACCACACGATATGCATGCAAATGGTGCTTTTGGCAGAACGCCCGTGTGGATTTCTACCAAACGACGTGAAAAGCATGCCAGTGCTGCTCTTTTTAGCACCCGCACAAGGACTTTTGCCAAAACGCGTTTTAAGCATGCATATGCATCTTTTGGTAGACGCGGCTGCAGTTTTCTGCAAAACTACACGATATGCTTGCAAATGGTGCTTGTGGCAGAACGCGCGTGTGGATTTCTACCAAATGACGTGAAAAGCATGCCAATGCTGCTCTTTTTAGAACCCGCACATGGATTTGTGCCAAAACGCGTTTTAAGCTTGCACATGCAAGTTTTGGAAGACGCGGACGCAGTTTTCTGCAAAACCACACGATATGCATGCAAATGGTGCTTTTGGCAGAACGCGCGTGTGGATTTCTACCAAACGACGTGAAAAGCATGCCGATGCTGCTCTGTTTAGAACCCGCACATGGATTTGTGCCAAAACGTGTTTTAAGCATGCATATGCAACTTTTGGTAGACGCGGATGCAGTTTTCTGCAAAACCACACGATATGCATGCAAATGGTGCTTTTGGCAGAACGCGCGTGTGGATTTCTACCAAACGACGTGAAAAGCATGCCAATGCTGCTTTTTTAGCACCCGCACATGGATTTGTGCCAAAACGCGTTTTAAGCATGCATATGCAACTTTTGGTAGACGCGGATGCAGTTTTCTGGAAAACCACACGATATGCATGCAAATGGTGCTTTTGGCAGAACGCGCGTGTGGATTTCTACCAAACGACGTGAAAAGTATGCCGATACTGCTCTTTTTAGCACGTGCACAGGGATTTGTGCCAAAACGCGTTTTAACCGCGCTTATGCATCTTTTGGTAGACGCGGATGCAGTTTTCTGTAAAACCACACGATATGCATGCAAATGATGCTTTTGGAAGAACGGGCGTTTGGATTTCTACCAAACGACGTGAAAAGCATGCCAATGCTGCTCTTTTTAGAAGCCGCACATGGATTTGTGCCAAAACGCGTTTTAAGCATGCATATGCAAGTTTTGGTAGACGCGGATGCAGTTTTCTGCAAAACCACACGATATGCATGCAAATGGGGCTTTTGGCAGCACGCGCGTGTGGATTTCTACCAAACGACGTGAAAAGCATGCCAATGCTGCTCTTTTTAGAAGCCGCACATGGATTTGTGCCAAAACGCGTTTTAAGCATGCATATGCAACTTTTGGTAGACGCGGATGCAGTTTTCTGGAAAACCACACGATATGCATGCAAATGGTGCTTTTGGCAGAACGCGCGTGTGGATTTCTACCAAACGACGTGAAAAGTACGCCGATGCTGCTCTTTTTAGCACGTGCACATGGATTTGTGCCAAAACGCGCTTTAACCGCGCTTATGCATCTTTTGGTAGACGCGGATGCAGTTTTCTGCAAAACCACACGATATGCATGCAAATGGTGCTTTTGGAAGAACGCGCGTTTGGATTTCTACCAAACGACGTGAAAAGCATGCCAATGCTGCTCTTTTTAGAAGCCGCACATGGATTTGTGCCAAAACGCGTTTTAAGCATGCATATGCAAGTTTTGGTAGACGCGGATGCAGTTTTCTGCAAAACAACACGATATGCATGCAAATGGGGCTTTTGGCAGCACGCGCGTGTGGATTTCTACCAAACGACGTGAAAAGCATGCCAATGCTGCTCTTTTTAGAAGCCGCACATGGATTTGTGCCAAAACGCGTTTTAAGCATGCATATGCAAGTTTTGGTAGACGCGGATGCAGTTTTCTGCAAAACCACACGATATGCATGCCAATGGGGCTTTTGGCAGCACGCGCGTGTGGATTTCTACCAAACGACGTGAAAAGCATGCCAATGCTGCTCTTTTTAGAACCCGCTCATGGATTTGTGCCGAAACGCGTTTTAAGCTTTTGGTAGACGCGGATGCAGTTTTCTGCAAAACCACACGATATGTATGCAAATGGTGCTTTTGGCAGAACGCCCGTGTGGATTTCTACCAAACGACGTGAAAAGCATGCCAGTGCTGCTCTTTTTAGCACCCGCACAAGGACTTTTGCCAAAACGCGTTTTAAGCATGCATATGCATCTTTTGGTAGACGCGGCTGCAGTTTTCTGCAAAACTACACGATATGCTTGCAAATGGTGCTTGTGGCAGAACGCGCTTGTGGATTTCTACCAAATGACGTGAAAAGCATGCCAATGCTGCTCTTTTTAGAACCCGCACATGGATTTGTGCCAAAACGCGTTTTAAGCTTGCACATGCAAGTTTTGGTAGACGCGGACGCAGTTTTCTGCAAAACCACATGATATGCATGCAAATGGTGCTTTTGGCAGAACGCGCGTGTGGATTTCTACCAAACGACGTGAAAAGCATGCCGATGCTGCTCTCTTTAGAACCCGCACATGGATTTGTGCCAAAACGTGTTTTAAGCATGCATATGCAACTTTTGGTAGACGCGGATGCAGTTTTCTGCAAAACCACACGATATGTATGCAAATGGTGCTTTTGGCAGAACGCGCGTGTGGATTTCTACCAAACGACGTGAAAAGCATGCCAATGCTGCTTTTTTAGCACCCGCACATGGATTTGTGCCAAAACGCGTTTTAAGCATGCATATGCAACTTTTGGTAGACGCGGATGCAGTTTTCTAGAAAACCACACGATATGCATGCAAATGGTGCTTTTGGCAGAACGCGCGTGTGGATTTCTACCAAACGACGTGAAAAGTATGCCGATACTGCTCTTTTTAGCACGTGCACAGGGATTTGTGCCAGAACGCGTTTTAACCGCGCTTATGCATCTTTTGGTAGACGCGGATGCAGTTTTCTGCAAAACCACACGATATGCATGCAAATGGTGCTTTTGGAAGAACGCGCGTTTGGATTTCTACCAAACGACGTGAAAAGCATGCCAATGCTGCTCTTTTTAGAAGCCGCACATGGATTTGTGCCAAAACGCGTTTTAAGCATGCATATGCAAGTTTTGGTAGACGCGGATGCAGTTTTCTGCAAAACCACACGATATGCATGCAAATGGGGCTTTTGGCAGCACGCGCGTGTGGATTTCTACCAAACGACGTGAAAAGCATGCCAATGCTGCTCTTTTTAGAAGCCGCACATGGATTTGTGCCAAAACGCGTTTTAAGCATGCATATGCAACTTTTGGTAGACGCGGATGCAGTTTTCTGGAAAACCACACGATATGCATGCAAATGGTGCTTTTGGCAGAACGCGCGTGTGGATTTCTACCAAACGACGTGAAAAGTACGCCGATGCTGCTCTTTTTAGCACGTGCACATGGATTTGTGCCAAAACGCGTTTTAACCGCGCTTATGCATCTTTTGGTAGACGCGGATGCAGTTTTCTGCAAAACCACACGATATGCATGCAAATGGTGCTTTTGGAAGAACGCGCGTTTGGATTTCTACCAAACGACGTGAAAAGCATGCCAATGCTGCTCTTTTTAGAAGCCGCACATGGATTTGTGCCAAAACGCCTTTTAAGCATGCATATGCAAGTTTTGGTAGACGCGGATGCAGTTTTCTGCAAAACCACACGATATGCATGCAAATAGGGCTTTTGGCAGCACGCGCGTGTGGATTTCTACCAAACGACGCGAAAAGCATGCCAATGCTGCTCTTTTTAGAAGCCGCACATGGATTTGTGCCAAAACGCGTTTTAAGCATGCATATGCAAGTTTTGGTAGACGCGGATGCAGTTTTCTGCAAAACCACACGATATGCATGCCAATGGGGCTTTTGCAGCACGCGCGTGTGGATTTCTACCAAACGACGTGAAAAGCATGCCAATGCTGCTCTTTTTAGAACCCGCTCATGGATTTGTGCCAAAACGCGTTTTAAGCTTTTGGTAGACGCGGATGCAGTTTTCTGCAAAACCACACGATATGCATGCAAATGGTGCTTTTGGCAGAACGCCCGTGTGGATTTCTACCAAACGACGTGAAAAGCATGCCAGTGCTGCTCTTTTTAGCACCCGCACAAGGACTTTTGCCAAAACGCATTTTAAGCATGCATATGCATCTTTTGGTAGACGCGGCTGCAGTTTTCTGCAAAACTACACGATATGCTTGCAAATGGTGCTTGTGGCAGAACGCGTCGTGTGGATTTCTACCAAATGACGTGAAAAGCATGCCAATGCTGCTCTTTTTAGAACCCGCACATGGATTTGTGCCAAAACGCGTTTAAGCTTGCACATGCAAGTTTTGGTAGACGCGGACGCAGTTTTCTGCAAAACCACACGATATGCATGCAAATGGTGCTTTTGGCAGAACGCGCGTGTGGATTTCTACCAAACGACGTGAAAAAGCATGCCAATGCTGCTTTTTTAGCACCCGCACATGGATTTGTGCCAAAACGCGTTTTAAGCATGCATATGCAACTTTTGGTAGACGCGGATGCAGTTTTCTGGAAAACCACACGATATGCATGCAATGGTGCTTTTGGCAGAACGCGCGTGTGGATTTCTACCAAACGACGTGAAAAGTATGCCGATACTGCTCTTTTTAGCACGTGCACAGGGATTTGTGCCAAAACGCGTTTTAACCGCGCTTATGCATCTTTTGGTAGACGCGGATGCAGTTTTCTGCAAAACCACACGATATGCATGCAAATGGTGCTTTTGGAAGAACGGGCGTTTGGATTTCTACCAAACGACGTGAAAAGCATGCCAATGCTGCTCTTTTTAGAAGCCGCACATGGATTTGTGCCAAAACGCGTTTTAAGCATGCATATGCAAGTTTTGGTAGACGCGGATGCAGTTTTCTGCAAAACCACACGATATGCATGCAAATGGGGCTTTTGGCAGCACGCGCGTGTGGATTTCTACCAAACGACGTGAAAAGCATCCCAATGCTGCTCTTTTTAGAAGCCGCACATGGATTTGGGCCAAAACGCGTTTTAAGCATGCATATGCAAGTTTTGGTAGACGCGGATGCAGTTTTCTGCAAAACCACACGATATGCATGCCAATGGGGCTTTTGGCAGCACGCGCGTGTGGATTTCTACCAAACGACGTGAAAAGCATGCCAATGCTGCTCTTTTTAGAACCCGCTCATGGATTTGTGCCAAAACGCGTTTTAAGCTTTTGGTAGACGCGGATGCAGTTTTCTGCAAAACCACACGATATGCATGCAAATGGTGCTTTTGGCAGAACGCCCGTGTGGATTTCTACCAAACGACGTGAAAAGCATGCCAGTGCTGCTCTTTTTAGCACCCGCACAAGGACTTTTGCCAAAACGCGTTTTAAGCATGCATATGCATCTTTTGGTAGACGCGGCTGCAGTTTTCTGCAAAACTACACGATATGCTTGCAAATGGTGCTTGTGGCAGAACGCGCGTGTGGATTTCTACCAAATGACGTGAAAAGCATGCCAATGCTGGCTCTTTTTAGAACCCGCACATGGATTTGTGCCAAAACGCGTTTTAAGCTTGCACATGCAAGTTTTGGTAGACGCGGACGCAGTTTTCTGCAAAACCACACGATATGCATGCAAATGGTGCTTTTGGCAGAACGCGCGTGTGGATTTCTACCAAACGACGTGAAAAGCATGCCGATGCTGCTCTGTTTAGAACCCGCACATGGATTTGTGCCAAAACGTGTTTTAAGCATGCATATGCAACTTTTGGTAGACGCGGATGCAGTTTTCTGCAAAACCACACGATATGCATGCAAATGGTGCTTTTGGCAGAACGCGCGTGTGGATTTCTACCAAACGACGTGAAAAGCATGCCAATGCTGCTTTTTTAGTACCCGCACATGGATTTGTGCCAAAACGCGTTTTAAGGCATGCATATGCAACTTTTGGTAGACGCGGATGCAGTTTTCCGGAAAACCACACGATATGCATGCAAATGGTGCTTTTGGCAGAACGCGCGTGTGATTTCTACCAAACGACGTGAAAAGTATGCCAATACTGCTCTTTTTAGCACGTGCACAGGGATTTGTGCCAAAACGCGTTTTAACCGCGCTTATGCATCTTTTGGTAGACGCGGATGCAGTTTTCTGCAAAACCACACGATATGCATGCAAATGGTGCTTTTGGAAGAACGGGCGTTTGGATTTCTACCAAACGACGTGAAAAGCATGCCAATGCTGCTCTTTTTAGAAGCCGCACATGGATTTGTGCCAAAACGCGTTTTAAGCATGCATATGCAAGTTTTGGTAGACGCGGATGCAGTTTTCTGCAAAACCACACGATATGCATGCAAATGGGGCTTTTGGCAGCACGCGCGTGTGGATTTCTACCAAACGACGTGAAAAGCATGCCAATGCTGCTCTTTTTAGAAGCCGCACATGGATTTGTGCCAAAACGCGTTTTAAGCATGCATATGCAAGTTTTGGTAGACGCGGATGCAGTTTTCTGCAAAACCACACGATATGCATGCAAATGGGGCTTTTGGCAGCACGCGCGTGTGGATTTCTACCAAACGACGTGAAAAGCATGCCAATGCTGCTCTTTTTAGAAGCCGCACATGGATTTGTGCCAAAACGCGTTTTAAGCATGCATATGCAACTTTTGGTAGACGCGGATGCAGTTTTCTGGAAAACCACACGATATGCATGCAAATGGTGCTTTTGGAAGAAACGCGCGTGTGGATTTCTACCAAACGACGTGAAAAGTACGCCGATGCTGCTCTTTTTAGCACGTGCACATGGATTTGTGCCAAAACGCGTTTTAACCGCGCTTATGCATCTTTTGGTAGACGCGGATGCAGTTTTCTGCAAAACCACACGATATGCATGCAAATGGTGCTTTTGGAAGAACGCGCGTTTGGATTTCTACCAAACGACGTGAAAAGCATGCCAATGCTGCTCTTTTTAGAAGCCGCACATGGATTTGTGCCAAAACGCGTTTTAAGCATGCATATGCAAGTTTTGGTAGACGCGGATGCAGTTTTCTGCAAAACCACACGATATGCATGCAAATGGGGCTTTTGGCAGCACGCGCGTGTGGATTTCTACCAAACGACGTGAAAAGCATGCCAATGCTGCTCTTTTTAGAAGCCGCACATGGATTTGTGCCAAAACGCGTTTTAAGCATGCATATGCAAGTTTTGGTAGACGCGGATGCAGTTCTCTGCAAAACCACACGATATGCATGCCAATGGGGCTTTTGGCAGCACGCGCGTGTGGATTTCTACCAAACGACGTGAAAAGCATGCCAATGCTGCTCTTTTTAGAACCGCTCATGGATTTGTGCCAAAACGCGTTTTAAGCTTTTGGTAGACGCGGATGCAGTTTTCTGCAAAACCACACGATATGCATGCAAATGGTGCTTTTGGCAGAACGCCCGTGTGGATTTCTACCAAACGACGTGAAAAGCATGCCAGTGCTGCTCTTTTTAGCACCCGCACAAGGACTTTTGCCAAAACGCGTTTTAAGCATGCATATGCATCTTTTGGTAGACGCGGCTGCAGTTTTCTGCAAAACTACACGATATGCTTGCAAATGGTGCTTGTGGCAGAACGCGCGTGTGGATTTCTACCAAATGACGTGAAAAGCATGCCAATGCTGCTCTTTTTAGAACCCGCACATGGATTTGTGCCAAAACGCGTTTTAAGCTTGCACATGCAAGTTTTTGGTAGACGCGGACGCAGTTTTCTGCAAAACCACATGATATGCATGCAAATGGTGCTTTTGGCAGAACGCGCGTGTGGATTTCTACCAAACGACCTGAAAAGCATGCCGATGCTGCTCTGTTTAGAACCCACACATGGATTTGTGCCAAAACGTGTTTTAAGCATGCATATGCAACTTTTGGTAGACGCGGATGCAGTTTTTCTGCAAAACCACACGATATGTATGCAAATGGTGCTTTTGGCAGAACGCGCTTGTGGATTTCTACCAAACGACGTGAAAAGCATGCCAATGCTGCTTTTTTAGCACCCGCACATGGATTTGTGCCAAAACGCGTTTTAAGCATGCATATGCAACTTTTGGTAGACGCGGATGCAGTTTTCTAGAAAACCACACGATATGCATGCAAATGGTGCTTTTGGCAGAACGCGCGTGTGGATTTCTACCAAACGACGTGAAAAGTATGCCGATACTGCTCTTTTTAGCACGTGCACAGGGATTTGTGCCAAAACGCGTTTTAACCGCGCTTATGCATCTTTTGGTAGACGCGGATGCAGTTTTCTGCAAAACCACACGATATGCATGCAAATGTGCTTTTGGAAGAACGCGCGTTTGGATTTCTACCAAACGACGTGAAAAGCATGCCAATGCTGCTCTTTTTAGAAGCCGCACATGGATTTGTGCCAAAACGCGTTTTAAGCATGCATATGCAAGTTTTGGTAGACGCGGATGCAGTTTTCTGCAAAACCACACGATATGCATGCAAATGGGGGCTTTTGCCAGCACGCGCGTGTGGATTTCTACCAAACGACGTGAAAAGCATGCCAATGCTGCTCTTTTTAGAAGCCGCACATGGATTTGTGCCAAAACGCGTTTTAAGCATGCATATGCAAGTTTTGGTAGACGCGGATGCAGTTTTCTGCAAAACCACACGATATGCATGCCAATGGGGCTTTTGGCAGCACGCGCGTGTGGATTTCTACCAAACGACGTGAAAAGCATGCCAATGCTGCTCTTTTAGAACCCGCTCATGGATTTGTGCCAAAACGCGTTTTAAGCTTTTGGTAGACGCGGATGCAGTTTTCTGCAAAACCACACGATATGCATGCAAATGGTGCTTTTGGCAGAACGCCCGTGTGGATTTCTACCAAATGACGTGAAAAGCATGCCAATGCTGCTCTTTTAGAACCCGCACATGGATTTGTGCCAAAACGCGTTTTAAGCTTGCACATGCAAGTTTTGGTAGACGCGGACGCAGTTTTCTGCAAAACCACACGATATGCATGCAAATTACACGATATGCATTCAAAGGGTGCTTTTGGCAGAACGCGCGCGTGGATTTCTACCACACGACGTGAAAAGCATGCCAATGCTGCTCTTTTTAGAACCCGCTCATGGATTTGTGCCAAAACGCGTTTTAAGCAAGCACATGCACTTTTTGGTAGACGCGGATGCAGTTTTCTGCAAAACCACACGATATGCATGCAAATGGTGCTTTTGGCAGAACGCGCGTGTGGATTTCTACCAAACGACGTGAAAAGCATGCCGATGCTGCTCTGTTTAGAACCCGCACATGGATTTGTGCCAAAACGTGTTTTAAGCATGCATATGCAACTTTTGGTAGACGCGGATGCAGTTTTCTGCAAAACCACACGATATGCATGCAAATGGTGCTTTTGGCAGAACGCGCGTGTGGATTTCTACCAAACGACGTGAAAAGCATGCCAATGCTGCTTTTTTTAGCACCCGCACATGGATTTGTGCCAAAACGCGTTTTAAGCATGCATATGCAACTTTTGGTAGACGCGGATGCAGTTTTCTGGAAAACCACACGATATGCATGCAAATGGGGCTTTTGGCAGAACGCGCGTGTGGATTTCTACCAAACGACGTGAAAAGCATGCCGATGCTGCTCTGTTTAAAACCCGCACATGGATTTGTGCCAAAACGTGTTTTAAGCATGCATATGCAACTTTTGGTAGACGCGGATGCAGTTTTCTGCAAAACCACACGATATGTATGCAAATGGTGCTTTTGGCAGAACGCGCGTGTGGATTTCTACCAAACGACGTGAAAAGCATGCCAATGCTGCTTTTTTAGCACCCGCACATGGATTTGTGCCAAAACGCTTTTTAAGCATGCATATGCAACTTTTGGTAGACGCGGATGCAGTTTTCTAGAAAACCACACGATATGCATGCAAATGGTGCTTTTGGCAGAACGCGCGTGTGGATTTCTACCAAACGACGTGAAAAGTATGCCGATACTGCTCTTTTTAGCACGTGCACAGGGATTTGTGCCAAAACGCGTTTTAACCGCGCTTATGCATCTTTTGGTAGACGCGGATGCAGTTTTCTGCAAAACCACACGATATGCATGCAAATGGTGCTTTTGGAAGAACGCGCGTTTGGATTTCTACCAAACGACGTGAAAAGCATGCCAATGCTGCTCTTTTTAGAAGCCGCACATGGATTTGTGCCAAAACGCGTTTTAAGCATGCATATGCAAGTTTTGGTAGACGCGGATGCAGTTTTCTGCAAAACCACACGATATGCATGCAAATGGGGCTTTTGGCAGCACGCGCGTGTGGATTTCTACCAAACGACGTGAAAAGCATGCCAATGCTGCTCTTTTTAGAAGCCGCACATGGATTTGTGCCAAAACGCGTTTTAAGCATGCATATGCAAGTTTTGGTAGACGCGGATGCAGTTTTCTGCAAAACCACACGATATGCATGCCAATGGGGCTTTTGGCAGCACGCGCGTGTGGATTTCTACCAAACGACGTGAAAAGCATGCCAATGCTGCTCTTTTTAGAACCCGCTCATGGATTTGTGCCAAAACGCGTTTTAAGCTTTTGGTAGACGCGGATGCAGTTTTCTGCAAAACCACACGATATGCATGCAAATGGTGCTTTTGGCAGAACGCCCGTGTGGATTTCTACCAGACGACGTGAAAAGCATGCCAGTGCTGCTCTTTTTAGCACCCGCACAAGGACTTTTGCCAAAACGCGTTTTAAGCATGCATATGCATCTTTTGGTAGACGCGGCTGCAGTTTTCTGCAAAACTACACGATATGCTTGCAAATGGTGCGTGTGGCAGAACGCGCGTGTGGATTTCTACCAAATGACGTGAAAAGCATGCCAATGCTGCTCTTTTTAGAACCCGCACATGGATTTGTGCCAAAACGCGTTTTAAGCTTGCACATGCAAGTTTTGGTAGACGCGGACGCAGTTTTCTGCAAAACCACACGATATGCATGCAAATGGTGCTTTTGGAAGAACGCGCGTGTGGATTTCTACCAAACGACGTGAAAAGCATGCCGATGCTGCTCTGTTGAGAACCCGCACATGGATTTGTGCCAAAACGTGTTTTAAGCATGCATATGCAACTTTTGGTAGACGCGGATGCAGTTTTCTGCAAAACCACACGATATGCATGCAAATGGTGCTTTTGGCAGAACGCGCGTGTGGATTTCTACCAAACGACGTGAAAAGCATGCCAATGCTGCTTTTTTAGCACCCGCACATGGATTTGTGCCAAAACGCGTTTTAAGCATGCATATGCAACTTTTGGTAGACGCGGATGCAGTTTTCTGCAAAACCACACGATATGCATGCCAATGGGGCTTTTGGCAGCACGCGCGTGTGGATTTCTACCAAACGACGTGAAAAGCATGCCAATGCTGCTCTTTTTAGAAGCCGCACATGGATTTGTGCCAAAACGCGTTTTAAGCTTTTGGTAGACGCGGCTGCAGTTTTCTGCAAAACTACACGATATGCTTGCAAATGGTGCTTGTGGCAGAACGCGCGTGTGGATTTCTACCAAATGACGTGAAAAGCATGCCAATGCTGCTCTTTTTAGAACCCGCACATGGATTTGTGCCAAAACGCGTTTTAAGCTTGCACATGCACTTTTTGGTAGACGCGGACGCAGTTTTCTGCAAAAGCACACGATATGCATGCAAATGATGCTTTTGGCAGAACGCGCGTGTGGATTTCTACCAAACGACGTGAAAAGCAGGCCAATCTGCTCTTTTTAGAACCCGCACATGGATTTGTGCCAAAACGCGTTTTAAGCTTGCATATGCAAGTTTTGGTAGACGCGGATGCAGTTTTCTGCAAAACCACACGATATGCATGCAAATGGTGCTTTTGGCAGAACGCGCGTGTGGATTTCTACCAAACGACGTGAAAAGTATGCCGATGCTGCTCGTTTTAGCACCTGCACATGGATTTGTGCCAAAACGCGTTTTAAGCAAGCACATTCAGTTTTTGGTAGACGCGGACGCAGTTTTCTACAAAACCACAAGATATGCATGCAAATGGTGCTTTTGGCAGAACGCGCGTGTGGAGTTCTACCAAACGACGTGAAAAGCATGCCAATGCTGCTCTTTTTAGCACCTGCACATGGATTTTTGCCAAAACGCGTTTTAAGCATGCATATGCATCTTTTGGTAGATGCGGATGCAGTTTTCTGCAAAACCACACGATATGCATGCAAATGGTGCTTTTGGCAGAACGCGCGTGTGGATTTCTACCAAACGACGTGAGAAGCATACCAATGCTGCTCTTTTTAGCACCCGCACATGGATTTGTGCCAAAACGCGTTTTAGGCATGCATATGCATC
>NW_027225983.1:0-31792 GCF_038994185.2 Dermacentor albipictus | reverse complement strand
CGTCTACCAAAAGTGTCATATTCATGCTTAAAACGCGTTTTGGCACAAATCCGTGTGCGGGTTCTAAAAAGAGCAGCATTGACATGCTTTTCACGTCGTTTGTTAGAAATCCACACGCGCGTTCTGCCAAAAGCACCATTTGCATGCATATCGTGTGGTTTTGCTGAAAACTGCATCCTCGTCTACCAAAAGTGTCATATTCATGCTTAAAACGCATTTTGGCACAAATCCATGTGCGGGTTCTAAAAAGAGCAGCATTGGCATGCTTTTCACGTCGTTTGGTAGAAATCCACACGCGCGTTCTGCCAAAAGCACCATTTGCATGCATATCGTGTGGTTTTGCAGAAAACTGCATCCTCGTCTACCAAAAGTGTCATATTCATGCTTAAAACGCGTTTTGGCACAAATCCATGTGCGGGTTCTAAAAAGAGCAGCATTGGCATGCTTTTCACGTCGTTTGGTAGAAATCCACACGCGCGTTCTGCCAAAAGCACCATTTGCATGCATATCGTGTGGTTTTGCAGAAAACTGCATCCTCGTCTACCAAAAGTTGCGTATTCATGCTTAAAACGCGTTTTGGCACAAATCCATGTGCGGGTGCTAAAAAGAGCAGCATTGGCATGCTTTTCACGTCGTTTGGTAGAAATCCACACGGGCGTTCTGCCAAAAGCACCATTTGCATGCATATCGTGTGGTTGTGCAGAAAACTGCATACTCGTCTACCAAAAGTGTCATATTCATGCTTAAAACGCGTTTTGGCACAAATCGATGTGCGGGTTCTAAAAAGAGCAGCATTGGCATGCTTTTCACGTCGTTTGGTAGAAATCCACACGCGCGTTCTGCCAAAAGCACCATTTGCATGCATATCGTGTGGTTTTGCAGAAAACTGCATCCTCGTCTACCAAAAGTTGCATATTCATGCTTAAAACGCGTTTTGGCACAAATCCATGTGCGGGTGCTAAAATGAGCAGCATTGGCATGCTTTTCACGTCGTTTGGTAGAAATCCACACGCGCGTTCTGCCAAAAGCGTCATTTGCATGCATATCGTGTGGTTTTGCAGAAAACTGCATCCTCGTCTACCAAAAGTTGCGTATTCATGCTTAAAACGCGTTTTGGCACAAATCCATGTGCGGGTGCTAAAAAGAGCAGCATTGGCATGCTTTTCACGTCGTTTGGTAGAAATCCACACGCGCGTTCTGCCAAAAGCACCATTTGCATGCATATCTTGTAGTTTTGCAGAAAACTGCATACTCGTCTACCAAAAGTGTCATATGCATGCTTAAAACGCGTTTTGGCACAAATCCATGTGCGGGTTCTAAAAAGAGCATCATTGGCATGCTTTTCACGTCGTTTGGTAGAAATCCACACGCGCGTTCTGCCAAAAGCACCATTTGCATGCATATCGTGTGGTTTTGCAGAAAACTGCATCCTCGTCTACCAAAAGTTGCGTATTCATGCTTAAAACGCGTTTTGGCACAAATCCATGTGCGGGTGCTAAAAAGAGCAGCATTGGCATGCTTTTCACGTCGTTTGGTAGAAATCCACACGGGCGTTCTGCCAAAAGCACCATTTGCATGCATATCGTGTGGTTGTGCAGAAAACTGCATACTCGTCTACCAAAAGTGTCATATTCATGCTTAAAACGCGTTTTGGCACAAATCGATGTGCGGGTTCTAAAAAGAGCAGCATTGGCATGCTTTTCACGTCGTTTGGTAGAAATCCACACGCGCGTTCTGCCAAAAGCGTCATTTGCATGCATATCGTGTAGTTTTGCAGAAAACTGCATACTCGTCTACCAAAAGTGTCATATTCATGCTTAAAACGCGTTTTGGCACAAATCGATGTGCGGGTTCTAAAAAGAGCAGCATTGGCATGCTTTTCACGTCGTTTGGTAGAAATCCACACGCGCGTTCTGCCAAAAGCACCATTTGCATGCATATCGTGTAGTTTTGCAGAAAACTGCATATTCGTCTACCAAAAGTGTCATATTCATGCTTAAAACGCGTTTTGGCACAAATCCGTGTGCGGGTTCTAAAAAGAGCAGCATTGACATGCTTTTCACGTCGTTTGGTAGAAATTCACTTGCGCGTTCTGCCAAAAGCACCATTTGCATGCATATCGTGTAGTTTTGCAGAAAACTGCATATTCGTCTACCAAAAGTGTCATATTCATGCTTAAAACGCATTTTGGCACAAATCCATGTGCGGGTTCTAAAAAGAGCAGCATTGGCATGCTTTTCACGTCGTTTGGTAGAAATCCACACGCGTGTTCTGCCAAAAGCACCATTTGCATGCATATCGTGTGGTTGTGCAGAAAACTGCATACTCGTCTACCAAAAGTGTCATATTCATGCTTAAAACGCGTTTTGGCACAAATCGATGTGCGGGTTCTAAAAAGAGCAGCATTGGCATGCTTTTCACGTCGTTTGGTAGAAATCCACATGCGCGTTCTGCCAAAAGCACCATTTGCATGCATATCTTGTAGTTTTGCAGAAAACTGCATACTCGTCTACCAAAAGTGTCATATGCATGCTTAAAACGCGTTTTGGCACAAATCCATGTGCGGGTTCTAAAAAGAGCAGCATTGGCATGCTTTTCACGTCGTTTGGTAGAAATCCACACGCGCGTTCTGCCAAAAGCACCATTTGCATGCATATCGTGTGGTTTTGCAGAAAACTGCATCCTCGTCTACCAAAAGTTGCGTATTCATGCTTAAAACGCGTTTTGGCACAAATCCATGTGCGGGTGCTAAAAAGAGCAGCATTGGCATGCTTTTCACGTCGTTTGGTAGAAATCCACACGGGCGTTCTGCCAAAAGCACCATTTGCATGCATATCGTGTGGTTGTGCAGAAAACTGCATACTCGTCTACCAAAAGTGTCATATTCATGCTTAAAACGCGTTTTGGCACAAATCGATGTGCGGGTTCTAAAAAGAGCAGCATTGGCATGCTTTTCACTTCGTTTGGTAGAAATCCACACGCGTGTTCTGCCAAAAGCGTCATTTGCATGCATATCGTGTAGTTTTGCAGAAAACTGCATACTCGTCTACCAAAAGTGTCATATTCATGCTTAAAACGCGTTTTGGCACAAATCGATGTGCGGGTTCTAAAAAGAGCAGCATTGGCATGCTTTTCACGTCGTTTGGTAGAAATCCACACGCGCGTTCTGCCAAAAGCACCATTTGCATGCATATCGTGTAGTTTTGCAGAAAACTGCATACTCGTCTACCAAAAGTGTCATATTCATGCTTAAAACGCGTTTTGGCACAAATCCGTGTGCGGGTTCTAAAAAGAGCAGCATTGACATGCTTTTCACGTCGTTTGGTAGAAATCCACTTGCGCGTTCTGCCAAAGCACCATTTGCATGCATATCGTGTGGTTTTGCAGAAAACTGCATCCTCGTCAACCAAAAGTGTCATATTCATGCTTAAAACGCATTTTGGCACAAATCCATGTGCGGGTTCTAAAAAGAGCAGCATTGGCATGCTTTTCACGTCGTTTGTAGAAATCCACACGCGCGTTCTGCCAAAAGCACCATTTGCATGCATATCGTGTGGTTGTGCAGAAAACTGCATACTCGTCTACCAAAAGTGTCATATTCATGCTTAAAACGCGTTTTGGCACAAATCGATGTGCGGGTTCTAAAAAGAGCAGCATTGGCATGCTTTTCACGTCGTTTGGTAGAAATCCACATGCGCGTGCTGCCAAAAGCACCATTTGCATGCATATCGTGTGGTTTTGCAGAAAACTGCATCCTCGTCTACCAAAAGTTGCGTATTCATGCTTAAAACGCGTTTTGGCACAAATCGATGTGCGGGTTCTAAAAAGAGCAGCATTGGCATGCTTTTCACGTCGTTTGGTAGAAATCCACACGCGCGTTCTGCCAAAAGCACCATTTGCATGCATATCGTGTTGTTTTGCAGAAAACTGCATACTCGTCTACCAAAAGTGACATATTCATGCTTAAAACGCGTTTTGGCACAAATCCGTGTGCGGGTTCTAAAAAGAGCAGCATTGACATGCTTTTCACGTCGTTTGGTAGAAATCCACTTGCGCGTTCTGCCAAAAGCACCATTTGCATGCATATCGTGTGGTTTTGCAGAAAACTGCATCCTCGTCTACCAAAAGTGTCATATTCATGCTTAAAACGCATTTTGGCACAAATCCATGTGCGGGTTCTAAAAAGAGCAGCAATGGCATGCTTTTCACGTCGTTTGGTAGAAATCCACACGCGCGTTCTGCCAAAAGCACCATTTGCATGCATATCGTGTAGTTTTGCAGAAAACTGCATACTCGTCTACCAAAAGTGTCATTTTCATGCTTAAAACGCGTTTTGGCACAAATCGATGTGCGGGTTCTAAAAAGAGCAGCATTGGCATGCTTTTCATGTCGTTTGGTAGAAATCCACATGCGCGTGCTGCCAAAAGCACCATTTGCATGCATATCGTGTGGTTTTGCAGAAAACTGCATCCTCGTCTACCAAAAGTGTCATATTCATGCTTAAAACGCGTTTTGGCACAAATCCGTGTGCGGGTTCTAAAAAGAGCAGCATTGACATGCTTTTCACGTCGTTTGGTAGAAATCCACTTGCGCGTTCTGCCAAAAGCACCATTTGCATGCATATCGTGTGGTTTTGCAGAAAACTGCATCCTCGTCTACCAAAAGTGTCATATTCATGCTTAAAACGCATTTTGGCACAAATCCATGTGCGGGTTCTAAAAAGAGCAGCATTGGCATGCTTTTCACGTCGTTTGGTAGAAATCCACACGCGCGTTCTGCCAAAAGCACCATTTGCATGCATATCGTGTGGTTGTGCAGAAAACTGCATACTCGTCTACCAAAAGTGTCATATTCATGCTTAAAACGCGTTTTGGCACAAATCGATGTGCGGGTTCTAAAAAGAGCAGCATTGGCATGCTTTTCACGTCGTTTGGTAGAAATCCACATGCGCGTGCTGCCAAAAGCACCATTTGCATGCATATCGTGTGGTTTTGCAGAAAACTGCATCCTCGTCTACCAAAAGTTGCGTATTCATGCTTAAAACGCGTTTTGGCACAAATCGATGTGCGGGTTCTAAAAAGAGCAGCATTGGCATGCTTTTCACGTCGTTTGGTAGAAATCCACACGCGCGTTCTGCCAAAAGCACCATTTGCATGCATATCGTGTTGTTTTGCAGAAAACTGCATACTCGTCTACCAAAAGTGACATATTCATGCTTAAAACGCGTTTTGGCACAAATCCGTGTGCGGGTTCTAAAAAGAGCAGCATTGACATGCTTTTCACGTCGTTTGGTAGAAATCCACTTGCGCGTTCTGCCAAAAGCACCATTTGCATGCATATCGTGTGGTTTTGCAGAAAACTGCATCCTCGTCTACCAAAAGTGTCATATTCATGCTTAAAACGCATTTTGGCACAAATCCATGTGCGGGTTCTAAAAAGAGCAGCAATGGCATGCTTTTCACGTCGTTTGGTAGAAATCCACACGCGCGTTCTGCCAAAAGCACCATTTGCATGCATATCGTGTAGTTTTGCAGAAAACTGCATACTCGTCTACCAAAAGTGTCATATTCATGCTTAAAACGCGTTTTGGCACAAATCCGTGTGCGGGTTCTAAAAAGAGCTGCATTGGCATGCTTTTCACGTCGTTTGGTAGAAATCCACACGCGCGTTCTGCCAAAAGCACCATTTGCATGCATATCGTGTAGTTTTGCAGAAAACTGCATACTCGTCTACCAAAAGTGTCATATTCATGCTTAAAACGCGTTTTGGCACAAATCCGTGTGCGGGTTCTAAAAAGAGCAGCATTGACATGCTTTTCACGTCGTTTGGTAGAAATTCACTTGCGCGTTCTGCCAAAAGCACCATTTGCATGCATATCGTGTGGTTTTGCAGAAAACTGCATCCTCGTCTACCAAAAGTGTCATATTCATGCTTAAAACGCATTTTGGCACAAATCCATGTGCGGGTTCTAAAAAGAGCAGCATTGGCATGCTTTTCACGTCGTTTGGTAGAAATCCACACGCGTGTTCTGCCAAAAGCACCATTTGCATGCATATCGTGTGGTTGTGCAGAAAACTGCATACTCGTCTACCAAAAGTGTCATATTCATGCTTAAAACGCGTTTTGGCACAAATCGATGTGCGGGTTCTAAAAAGAGCAGCATTGGCATGCTTTTCACGTCGTTTGGTAGAAATCCACATGCGCGTTCTGCCAAAAGCACCATTTGCATGCATATCTTGTAGTTTTGCAGAAAACTGCATACTCGTCTACCAAAAGTGTCATATGCATGCTTAAAACGCGTTTTGGCACAAATCCATGTGCGGGTTCTAAAAAGAGCAGCATTGGCATGCTTTTCACGTCGTTTGGTAGAAATCCACACGCGCGTTCTGCCAAAAGCACCATTTGCATGCATATCGTGTGGTTTTGCAGAAAACTGCATCCTCGTCTACCAAAAGTGTCATATTCATGCTTAAAACGCATTTTGGCACAAATCCATGTGCGGGTTCTAAAAAGAGCAGCAATGGCATGCTTTTCACGTCGTTTGGTAGAAATCCACACGCGCGTTCTGCCAAAAGCACCATTTGCATGCATATCGTGTAGTTTTGCAGAAAACTGCATACTCGTCTACCAAAAGTGTCATATTCATGCTTAAAACGCGTTTTGGCACAAATCCGTGTGCGGGTTCTAAAAAGAGCTGCATTGGCATGCTTTTCACGTCGTTTGGTAGAAATCCACACGCGCGTTCTGCCAAAAGCACCATTTGCATGCATATCGTGTAGTTTTGCAGAAAACTGCATACTCGTCTACCAAAAGTGTCATATTCATGCTTAAAACGCGTTTTGGCACAAATCCGTGTGCGGGTTCTAAAAAGAGCAGCATTGACATGCTTTTCACGTCGTTTGGTAGAAATTCACTTGCGCGTTCTGCCAAAAGCACCATTTGCATGCATATCGTGTGGTTTTGCAGAAAACTGCATCCTCGTCTACCAAAAGTGTCATATTCATGCTTAAAACGCATTTTGGCACAAATCCATGTGCGGGTTCTAAAAAGAGCAGCATTGGCATGCTTTTCACGTCGTTTGGTAGAAATCCACACGCGTGTTCTGCCAAAAGCACCATTTGCATGCATATCGTGTGGTTGTGCAGAAAACTGCATACTCGTCTACCAAAAGTGTCATATTCATGCTTAAAACGCGTTTTGGCACAAATCGATGTGCGGGTTCTAAAAGAGCAGCATTGGCATGCTTTTCACGTCGTTTGGTAGAAATCCACATGCGCGTTCTGCCAAAAGCACCATTTGCATGCATATCTTGTAGTTTTGCAGAAAACTGCATACTCGTCTACCAAAAGTGTCATATGCATGCTTAAAACGCGTTTTGGCACAAATCCATGTGCGGGTTCTAAAAAGAGCAGCATTGGCATGCTTTTCACGTCGTTTGGTAGAAATCCACACGCGCGTTCTGCCAAAAGCACCATTTGCATGCATATCGTGTGGTTTTGCAGAAAACTGCATCCTCGTCTACCAAAAGTTGCGTATTCATGCTTAAAACGCGTTTTGGCACAAATCCATGTGCGGGTGCTAAAAAGAGCAGCATTGGCATGCTTTTCACGTCGTTTGGTAGAAATCTACACGGGCGTTCTGCCAAAAGCACCATTTGCATGCATATCGTGTGGTTGTGCAGAAAACTGCATACTCGTCTACCAAAAGTGTCATATTCATGCTTAAAACGCGTTTTGGCACAAATCGATGTGCGGGTTCTAAAAAGAGCAGCATTGGCATGCTTTTCACTTCGTTTGGTAGAAATCCACACGCGTGTTCTGCCAAAAGCGTCATTTGCATGCATATCGTGTAGTTTTGCAGAAAACTGCATACTCGTCTACCAAAAGTGTCATATTCATGCTTAAAACGCGTTTTGGCACAAATCCGTGTGCGGGTTCTAAAAAGAGCAGCATTGACATGCTTTTCACGTCGTTTGGTAGAAATCCACTTGCGCGTTCTGCCAAAAGCACCATTTGCATGCATATCGTGTGGTTTTGCAGAAAACTGCATCCTCGTCTACCAAAAGTGTCATATTCATGCTTAAAACGCATTTTGGCACAAATCCATGTGCGGGTTCTAAAAAGAGCAGCAATGGCATGCTTTTCACGTCGTTTGGTAGAAATCCACACGCGCGTTCTGCCAAAAGCACCATTTGCATGCATATCGTGTAGTTTTGCAGAAAACTGCATACTCGTCTACCAAAAGTGTCATATTCATGCTTAAAACGCGTTTTGGCACAAATCCGTGTGCGGGTTCTAAAAAGAGCTGCATTGGCATGCTTTTCACGTCGTTTGGTAGAAATCCACACGCGCGTTCTGCCAAAAGCACCATTTGCATGCATATCGTGTAGTTTTGCAGAAAACTGCATACTCGTCTACCAAAAGTGTCATATTCATGCTTAAAACGCGTTTTGGCACAAATCCGTGTGCGGGTTCTAAAAAGAGCAGCATTGACATGCTTTTCACGTCGTTTGGTAGAAATTCACTTGCGCGTTCTGCCAAAAGCACCATTTGCATGCATATCGTGTGGTTTTGCAGAAAACTGCATCCTCGTCTACCAAAAGTGTCATATTCATGCTTAAAACGCATTTTGGCACAAATCCATGTGCGGGTTCTAAAAAGAGCAGCATTGGCATGCTTTTCACGTCGTTTGGTAGAAATCCACACGCGTGTTCTGCCAAAAGCACCATTTGCATGCATATCGTGTGGTTGTGCAGAAAACTGCATACTCGTCCTACCAAAAGTGTCATATTCATGCTTAAAACGCGTTTTGGCACAAATCGATGTGCGGGTTCTAAAAAGAGCAGCATTGGCATGCTTTTCACGTCGTTTGGTAGAAATCCACATGCGCGTTCTGCCAAAAGCACCATTTGCATGCATATCTTGTAGTTTTGCAGAAAACAGCATACTCGTCTACCAAAAGTGTCATATGCATGCTTAAAACGCGTTTTGGCACAAATCCATGTGCGGGTTCTAAAAAGAGCAGCATTGGCATGCTTTTCACGTCGTTTGGTAGAAATCCACACGCGCGTTCTGCCAAAAGCACCATTTGCATGCATATCGTGTGGTTTTGCAGAAAACTGCATCCTCGTCTACCAAAAGTTGCGTATTCATGCTTAAAACGCGTTTTGGCACAAATCCATGTGCGGGTGCTAAAAAGAGCAGCATTGGCATGCTTTTCACGTCGTTTGGTAGAAATCCACACGGGCGTTCTGCCAAAAGCACCATTTGCATGCATATCGTGTGGTTGTGCAGAAAACTGCATACTCGTCTACCAAAAGTGTCATATTCATGCTTAAAACGCGTTTTGGCACAAATCGATGTGCGGGTTCTAAAAAGAGCAGCATTGGCATGCTTTTCACTTCGTTTGGTAGAAATCCACACGCGTGTTCTGCCAAAAGCGTCATTTGCATGCATATCGTGTAGTTTTGCAGAAAACTGCATACTCGTCTACCAAAAGTGTCATATTCATGCTTAAAACGCGTTTTGGCACAAATCGATGTGCGGGTTCTAAAAAGAGCAGCATTGGCATGCTTTTCACGTCGTTTGGTAGAAATCCACACGCGCGTTCTGCCAAAAGCACCATTTGCATGCATATCGTGTAGTTTTGCAGAAAACTGCATACTCGTCTACCAAAAGTGTCATATTCATGCTTAAAACGCGTTTTGGCACAAATCCGTGTGCGGGTTCTAAAAAGAGCAGCATTGACATGCTTTTCACGTCGTTTGGTAGAAATTCACTTGCGCGTTCTGCCAAAAGCACCATTTGCATGCATATCGTGTGGTTTTGCAGAAAACTGCATCCTCGTCTACCAAAAGTGTCATATTCATGCTTAAAACGCATTTTGGCACAAATCCATGTGCGGGTTCTAAAAAGAGCAGCATTGGCATGCTTTTCACGTCGTTTGGTAGAAATCCACACGCGTGTTCTGCCAAAAGCACCATTTGCATGCATATCGTGTGGTTGTGCAGAAAACTGCATACTCGTCTACCAAAAGTGTCATATTCATGCTTAAAACGCGTTTTGGCACAAATCGATGTGCGGGTTCTAAAAAGAGCAGCATTGGCATGCTTTTCACGTCGTTTGGTAGAAATCCACACGCGCGTTCTGCCAAAAGCACCATTTGCATGCATATCGTGTTGTTTTGCAGAAAACTGCATACTCGTCTACCAAAAGTGACATATTCATGCTTAAAACGCGTTTTGGCACAAATCCGTGTGCGGGTTCTAAAAAGAGCAGCATTGACATGCTTTTCACGTCGTTTGGTAGAAATCCACTTGCGCGTTCTGCCAAAAGCACCATTTGCATGCATATCGTGTGGTTTTGCAGAAAACTGCATCCTCGTCTACCAAAAGTGTCATATTCATGCTTAAAACGCATTTTGGCACAAATCCATGTGCGGGTTCTAAAAAGAGCAGCAATGGCATGCTTTTCACGTCGTTTGGTAGAAATCCACACGCGCGTTCTGCCAAAAGCACCATTTGCATGCATATCGTGTAGTTTTGCAGAAAACTGCATACTCGTCTACCAAAAGTGTCATATTCATGCTTAAAACGCGTTTTGGCACAAATCCGTGTGCGGGTTCTAAAAAGAGCTGCATTGGCATGCTTTTCACGTCGTTTGGTAGAAATCCACACGCGCGTTCTGCCAAAAGCACCATTTGCATGCATATCGTGTAGTTTTGCAGAAAACTGCATACTCGTCTACCAAAAGTGTCATATTCATGCTTAAAACGCGTTTTGGCACAAATCCGTGTGCGGGTTCTAAAAAGAGCAGCATTGACATGCTTTTCACGTCGTTTGGTAGAAATTCACTTGCGCGTTCTGCCAAAAGCACCATTTGCATGCATATCGTGTGGTTTTGCAGAAAACTGCATCCTCGTCTACCAAAAGTGTCATATTCATGCTTAAAACGCATTTTGGCACAAATCCATGTGCGGGTTCTAAAAAGAGCAGCATTGGCATGCTTTTCACGTCGTTTGGTAGAAATCCACACGCGTGTTCTGCCAAAAGCACCATTTGCATGCATATCGTGTGGTTGTGCAGAAAACTGCATACTCGTCTACCAAAAGTGTCATATTCATGCTTAAAACGCGTTTTGGCACAAATCGATGTGCGGGTTCTAAAAAGAGCAGCATTGGCATGCTTTTCACGTCGTTTGGTAGAAATCCACATGCGCGTTCTGCCAAAAGCACCATTTGCATGCATATCTTGTAGTTTTGCAGAAAACTGCATACTCGTCTACCAAAAGTGTCATATGCATGCTTAAAACGCGTTTTGGCACAAATCCATGTGCGGGTTCTAAAAAGAGCAGCATTGGCATGCTTTTCACGTCGTTTGGTAGAAATCCACACGCGCGTTCTGCCAAAAGCACCATTTGCATGCATATCGTGTGGTTTTGCAGAAAACTGCATCCTCGTCTACCAAAAGTTGCGTATTCATGCTTAAAACGCGTTTTGGCACAAATCCATGTGCGGGTGCTAAAAAGAGCAGCATTGGCATGCTTTTCACGTCGTTTGGTAGAAATCCACACGGGCGTTCTGCCAAAAGCACCATTTGCATGCATATCGTGTGGTTGTGCAGAAAACTGCATACTCGTCTACCAAAAGTGTCATATTCATGCTTAAAACGCGTTTTGGCACAAATCGATGTGCGGGTTCTAAAAAGAGCAGCATTGGCATGCTTTTCACTTCGTTTGGTAGAAATCCACACGCGTGTTCTGCCAAAAGCGTCATTTGCATGCATATCGTGTAGTTTTGCAGAAAACTGCATACTCGTCTAACAAAAGTGTCATATTCATGCTTAAAACGCGGTTTGGCACAAATCGATGTGCGGGTTCTAAAAAGAGCAGCATTGGCATGCTTTTCACGTCGTTTGGTAGAAATCCACACGCGCGTTCTGCCAAAAGCACCATTTGCATGCATATCGTGTAGTTTTGCAGAAAACTGCATACTCGTCTACCAAAAGTGTCATATTCATGCTTAAAACGCGTTTTGGCACAAATCCGTGTGCGGGTTCTAAAAAGAGCAGCATTGACATGCTTTTCACGTCGTTTGGTAGAAATTCACTTGCGCGTTCTGCCAAAAGCACCATTTGCATGCATATCGTGTGGTTTTGCAGAAAACTGCATCCTCGTCTACCAAAAGTGTCATATTCATGCTTAAAACGCATTTTGGCACAAATCCATGTGCGGGTTCTAAAAAGAGCAGCATTGGCATGCTTTTCACGTCGTTTGGTAGAAATCCACACGCGTGTTCTGCCAAAAGCACCATTTGCATGCATATCGTGTGGTTGTGCAGAAAACTGCATACTCGTCTACCAAAAGTGTCATATTCATGCTTAAAACGCGTTTTGGCACAAATCGATGTGCGGGTTCTAAAAAGAGCAGCATTGGCATGCTTTTCACGTCGTTTGGTAGAAATCCACATGCGCGTTCTGCCAAAAGCACCATTTGCATGCATATCTTGTAGTTTTGCAGAAAACTGCATACTCGTCTACCAAAAGTGTCATATGCATGCTTAAAACGCGTTTTGGCACAAATCCATGTGCGGGTTCTAAAAAGAGCAGCATTGGCATGCTTTTCACGTCGTTTGGTAGAAATCCACACGCGCGTTCTGCCAAAAGCACCATTTGCATGCATATCGTGTGGTTTTGCAGAAAACTGCATCCTCGTCTACCAAAAGTTGCGTATTCATGCTTAAAACGCGTTTTGGCACAAATCCATGTGCGGGTGCTAAAAAGAGCAGCATTGGCATGCTTTTCACGTCGTTTGGTAGAAATCCACACGGGCGTTCTGCCAAAAGCACCATTTGCATGCATATCGTGTGGTTGTGCAGAAAACTGCATACTCGTCTACCAAAAGTGTCATATTCATGCTTAAAACGCGTTTTGGCACAAATCGATGTGCGGGTTCTAAAAAGAGCAGCATTGGCATGCTTTTCACTTCGTTTGGTAGAAATCCACACGCGTGTTCTGCCAAAAGCGTCATTTGCATGCATATCGTGTAGTTTTGCAGAAAACTGCATACTCGTCTACCAAACGTGTCATATTCATGCTTAAAACGCGTTTTGGCACAAATCGATGTGCGGGTTCTAAAAAGAGCAGCATTGGCATGCTTTTCACGTCGTTTGGTAGAAATCCACACGCGCGTTCTGCCAAAAGCACCATTTGCATGCATATCGTGTAGTTTTGCAGAAAACTGCATACTCGTCTACCAAAAGTGTCATATTCATGCTTAAAACGCGTTTTGGCACAAATCCGTGTGCGGGTTCTAAAAAGAGCAGCATTGGCATGCTTTTCACGTCGTTTGGTAGAAATCCACACGCGCGTTCTGCCAAAAGCACCATTTGCATGCATATCGTGTTGTTTTGCAGAAAACTGCATACTCGTCTACCAAAAGTGACATATTCATGCTTAAAACGCGTTCTGGCACAAATCCGTGTGCGGGTTCTAAAAAGAGCAGCATTGACATGCTTTTCACGTCGTTTGGTAGAAATCCACTTGCGCGTTCTGCCAAAAGCACCATTTGCATGCATATCGTGTGGTTTTGCAGAAAACTGCATCCTCGTCTACCAAAAGTGTTATATTCATGCTTAAAACGCATTTTGGCACAAATCCATGTGCGGGATCTAAAAAGAGCAGCATTGGCATGCTTTTCACGTCGTTTGGTAGAAATCCACACGCGCGTTCTGCCAAAAGCACCATTTGCATGCATATCGTGTGGTTGTGCAGAAAACTGCATACTCGTCTACCAAAAGTGTCATATTCATGCTTAAAACGCGTTTTGGCACAAATCGATGTGCGGGTTCTAAAAAGAGCAGCATTGGCATGCTTTTCACGTCGTTTGGTAGAAATCCACATGCGCGTGCTGCCAAAAGCACCATTTGCATGCATATCGTGTGGTTTTGCAGAAAACTGCATCCTCGTCTACCAAAAGTTGCGTATTCATGCTTAAAACGCGTTTTGGCACAAATCGATGTGCGGGTTCTAAAAAGAGCAGCATTGGCATGCTTTTCACGTCGTTTGGTAGAAATCCACACGCGCGTTCTGCCAAAAGCACCATTTGCATGCATATCGTGTTGTTTTGCAGAAAACTGCATACTCGTCTACCAAAAGTGACATATTCATGCTTAAAACGCGTTTTGGCACAAATCCGTGTGCGGGTTCTAAAAAGAGCAGCATTGACATGCTTTTCACGTCGTTTGGTAGAAATCCACTTGCACGTTCTGCCAAAAGCACCATTTGCATGCATATCGTGTGGTTTTGCAGAAAACTGCATCCTCGTCTACCAAAAGTGTCATATTCATGCTTAAAACGCATTTTGGCACAAATCCATGTGCGGGTTCTAAAAAGAGCAGCAATGGCATGCTTTTCACGTCGTTTGGTAGAAATCCACACGCGCGTTCTGCCAAAAGCACCATTTGCATGCATATCGTGTAGTTTTGCAGAAAACTGCATACTCGTCTACCAAAAGTGTCATATTCATGCTTAAAACGCGTTTTGGCACAAATCCGTGTGCGGGTTCTAAAAAGAGCTGCATTGGCATGCTTTTCACGTCGTTTGGTAGAAATCCACACGCGCGTTCTGCCAAAAGCACCATTTGCATGCATATCGTGTGGTTTTGCAGAAAACTGCATCCTCGTCTACCAAAAGTGTGATATTCATGCTTAAAACGCGTTTTGGCACAAATCGATGTGCGGGTTCTAAAAAGAGCAGCATTGGCATGCTTTTCACGTCGTTTGGTAGAAATCCACACGCGCGTTCTGCCAAAAGCACCATTTGCATGCATATCGTGTGGTTTTGCAGAAAACTGCATCCTCGTCTACCAAAAGTTGCATATTCATGCTTAAAACGCGTTTTGGCACAAATCCATGTGCGGGTGCTAAAAAGAGCAGCATTGGCATGCTTTTCACGTCGTTTGGTAGAAATCCACACGCGCGTTCTGCCAAAAGCGTCATTTGCATGCATATCGTGTGGTTTTGCAGAAAACTGCATCCTCGTCTGCCAAAAGTTGCGTATTCATGCTTAAAACGCGTTTTGGCACAAATCCATGTGCGGGTGCTAAATAGAGGCAGCATTGGCATGCTTTTCACGTCGTTTGGTAGAAATCCACACGCGCGTTTCTGCCAAAAGCACCATTTGCATGCATATCGTGTAGTTTTGCAGAAAACTGGCATACTCGTCTACCAAAAGTGTCATATTCATGCTTAAAACGCGTTTTGGCACAAATCCGTGTGCGGGTTCTAAAAAGAGCTGCATTGGCATGCTTTTCACGTCGTTGGTAGAAATCCACACGCGCGTTCTGCCAAAAGCACCATTTGCATGCATATCGTGTGGTTTTGCAGAAAACTGCATCCTCGTCTACGAAAAGTGTGATATTCATGCTTAAAACGCGTTTTGGCACAAATCCATGTGCGGGTTCTCAAAAGAGCAGCATTGGCATGCTTTTCACGTCGTTTGGTAGAAATCCACACGCGCATTCTGCCAAAAGCACCATTTGCATGCATATCGTGTGGTTTTGCAGAAAACTGCATCCTCGTCTACCAAAAGTTGCGTATTCATGCTTAAAACGCGTTTTGGCACAAATCCATGTGCGGGTGCTAAAAAGAGCAGCATTGGCATGCTTTTCACGTCGTTTGTAGAAATCCACACGGGCGTTCTGCAAAAGCACCATTTGCATGCATATCGTGTGGTTGTGCAGAAAACTGCATACTCGTCTACCAAAAGTGTCATATTCATGCTTAAAACGCGTTTTGCACAAATCGATGTGCGGGTTCTAAAAAGAGCAGCATTGGCATGCTTTTCACGTCGTTTGGTAGAAATCCACACGCGCGTTCTGCCAAAAGCACCATTTGCATGCATATCGTGTGGTTTTGCAGAAAACTGCATCCTCGTCTACCAAAAGTTGCATATTCATGCTTAAAACGCGTTTTGGCACAAATCCATGTGCGGGTGCTAAAAAGAGCAGCATTGGCATGCTTTTCACGTCGTTTGGTAGAAATCCACACGCGCGTTCTGCCAAAAGCGTCATTTGCATGCATATCGTGTGGTTTTGCAGAAAACTGCATCCTCGTCTACCAAAAGTGTCATATTCATGCTTAAAACGGGTTTTGGCACAAATCCATGTGCGGGTTCTAAAAAGAGCAGCATTGGCATGCTTTCACGTCGTTTGGTAGAAATCCACACGCGCGTTCTGCCAAAAGCACCATTTGTATGCATATCGTGTGGTTTTGCAGAAAACTGCATCCTCGTCTACCAAAAGTGTCATATTCATGCTTAAAACGCGTTTTGGCACAAATCCATGTGCGGGTTCTAAAAAGAGCAGCATTGGCATGCTTTTCACGTCGTTTGGTAGAAATCCACACGCGCGTTCTGCCAAAAGCATCATTTGCATGCATATCGTGTGGTTTTGCAGAAAACTGCATCCTCGTCTACAAAAGTGTCATATTCATGCTTAAAACGCGTTTTGGCACAAATCCATGGTGCGGGTTCTCAAAAGAGCAGCATTAGCATGTTTTTCACCGTCGTTTGGTAGAAATCCACACGCGCGTTCTGCCAAAAGCACCATTTGCATGCATATCGTGTGGTTTTGCAGAAAACTGCATCCTCGTCTACCAAAAGTGTCATATTCACGCTTAAAACGCGTTTTGGCACAAATCCATGTGCGGGTTGTAAAAAGAGCAGCATTGGCATGCTTTTCACGTCGTTTGGTAGAAATCCACATGGGCGTTCTGCCAAAAGCACAATTTGCATGCATATCGTGTGGTTGTGCAGAAAACTGCATCCTCGTCTACCAAAAGTTGCGTATTCATGCTTAAAACGCGTTTTGGCACAAATCCATGTGCGGGTGCTAAAAAGAGCAGCATTGGCATGCTTTTCACGTCGTTTGGTAGAAATCCACACGCGCGTTCTTCCAAAAGCACCATTTGCATGCATATCGTGTAGTTTTGCAGAAAACTGCATACTCGTCTACCAAAAGTGTCATATTCATGCTTAAAACGCGTTTTGGCACAAATCCATGTGCGGGTTCTAAAAAGAGCGGCATTGGGATGCTTTTCACGTCGTTTGGTAGAAATCCACACGCGCGTTCTGCCAAAAGCACCATTTGCATGCATATCGTGTGGTTTTGCAGAAAACTGCATCCTCGTCTACCAAAGTTGCGCATTCATGCTTAAAACGCGTTTTGGCACAAATCCATGTGCGGGTGCTAAAAAGAGCAGCATTGGGCATGCTTTTCACGTCGTTTGGTAGAAATTCACACGGGCGTTCTGCCAAAAGCACCATTTGCATGCATATCGTGTGGTTGTGCAGAAAACTGCATACTCGTCTACCAAAAGTGTCATATTCATGCTTAAAACACGTTTTGGCACAAATCGATGTGCGGGTTCTAAAAAGAGCAGCATTGGCATGCTTTTCACGTCGTTTGGTAGAAATCCACACCGGCGTTCTGCCAAAAGCACCATTTGCATGCATATCGTGTGGTTTTGCAGAAAACTGCATCCTCGTCTACCAAAAGTTTGCATACTCATGCTTAAAACGCGTTTTGGCACAAATCCATGTGCGGGTGCTAAAAAGAGCAGCATTGGCATGCTTTTCACGTCGTTTGGTAGAAATCCACACGCGCGTTCTGCCAAAAGCGTCATTTGCATGCATATCGTGTGGTTTTGCAGAAAACTGCATCCTCGTCTACCAAAAGTTGCGTATTCATGCTTAAAACGCGTTTTGGCACAAATCCATGTGCGGGTGCTAAAAAGAGCAGCATTGGCATGCTTTTCACGTCGTTTGGTAGAAATCCACACGCGCGTTCTGCCAAAAGCAGCATTTGCATGCATATCGTGTAGTTTTGCAGAAAACTGCATACTCGTCTACCAAAAGTGTCATATTCATGCTTAAAACGCGTTTTGGCACAAATCCGTGTGCGGGTTCTAAAAAGAGCAGCATTGACATGCTTTTCACGTCGTTTGGTAGAAATCCACACGCGCGTTCTGCCAAAAGCATCATTTGCATGCATATCGTGTGGTTTTGCAGAAAACTGCATCCTCGTCTACCAAAAGTGTCATATTCATGCTTAAAACGCATTTGGCACAAATCCATGTGCGGGTTCTAAAAGAGCAGCATTGGCATGCTTTTCACGTCGTTTGGTAGAAATCCACACGCGCGTTCTGCCAAAAGCACCATTTGCATGCATATCGTGTGGTTTTGCAGAAAACTGCATCCTCGTCTACCAAAAGTGTCATATTCATGCTTAAAACGCGTTTTGGCACAAATCCATGTGCGGGTTCTAAAAAGAGCAGCATTGGCATGCTTTTCACGTCGTTTGGTAGAAATCCACACGCGCGTTCTGCCAAAAGCGTCATTTGCATGCATATCGTGTGGTTTTGCAGAAAGCTGCATCCTCGTCTACCAAAAGTTGCGTATTCATGCTTAAAACGCGTTTTGGCACAAATCCATGTGCGGGTGCTAAAAAGAGCAGCATTGGCATGCTTTTCACGTCGTTTGGTAGAAATCCACACGCGCGTTCTGCCAAAAGCGTCATTTGCATGCATATCGTGTGGTTTTGCAGAACACTGCATCCTCGTCTACCAAAGTTGCGTATTCATGCTTAAAACGCGTTTTGGCACAAATCGATGTGCGGGTTCTAAAAAGAGCAGCATTGGCATGCTTTTACGTCGTTTGGTAGAAATCCACACGCGCGTTCTGCCAAAAGCACCATTTGCATGCATATCGTGTGGTTTTTGCAGAAAACTGCATCCTCGTCTACCAAAAGTTGCATATTCATGCTTAAAACGCGTTTTGGCACAAATCCATGTGCGGGTGCTAAAAAGAGCAGCATTGGCATGCTTTTCACGTCGTTTGGTAGAAATACACACGCGCGTTCTGCCAAAAGCGTCATTTGCATGCGTATCGCGTGGTTTTGCAGAAAACTGCATCCTCGTCTACCAAAAGTTGCGTATTCATGCTTAAAACGCGTTTTGGCACAAATCCATGTGCGGGTGCTAAAAAGAGCAGCATTGGCATGCTTTTCCACGTCGTTTGGTAGAAATCCACACGCGCGTTCTGCCAAAACCACCATTTGCATGCATATCGTGTAGTTTTGCAGAAAACTGCATACTCGTCTACCAAAAGTGTCATATTCATGTTAAAACGCGTTTAGGCACAAATCCGTGTGCGGGTTCTAAAAAGAGCTGCATTGGCATGCTTTTCACGTCGTTGGTAGAAATCCACACGCGCGTTCTGCCAAAGCACCATTTGCATGCATATCGTGTGGTTTTGCAGAAAACTGCATCTCGTCTACCAAAAGTTGCGTATTCATGCTTAAAACGCGTTTTGGCACAAATCATGTGCGGGTGCTAAAAGAGCAGCATTGGCATGCTTTTCACGTCGTTTGGTAGAAATCCACACGGGCGTTCTGCCAAAAGCACCATTTGCATGCATATCGTGTGGTTGTGCAGAAAACTGCATCCTCGTCTACCAAAAGTTGCGTAATTCATGCTTAAAACGCGTTTTGGCACAAATCCATGTGCGGGTGCTAAAAAGAGCAGCATTGGCATGCTTTTCACGTCGTTTGTAGAAATACACACGCGCGTTCTGCCAAAAGCACCATTTGCATGCATATCGTGTGGTTTTGCAGAAAACTGCATCCTCGTCTACCAAAAGTGTCATATTCATGCTTAAAACGCGTTTTGGCACAAATCGATGTGCGGGTTCTAAAAAGAGCAGCATTGGCATGCTTTTCACGTCGTTTGGTAGAAATCCACACGCGCGTTCTGCCAAAAGCGTCATTTGCATGCATATCGTGTGGTTTTGCAGAAAACTGCATCCTCGTCTACCAAAAGTTGCGTATTCATGCTTAAAACGCGTTTTGGCACAAATCCATGTGCGGGTGCTAAAAAGAGCAGCATTGGCATGCTTTTCACGTCGTTTGGTAGAAATCCACACGCGCGTTCTGGCAAAAGCACCATTTGCATGCATATCGTGTAGTTTTGCAGAAAACTGCATACTCGTCTACCAAAAGTGTCATATTCATGCTTAAAACGCGTTTTGGCACAAATCCGTGTGCGGGTTCTAAAAAGAGCAGCATTGACATGCTTTCACGTCGTTTGGTAGAAATCCACACGCGCGTTCTGCAAAAGCACCATTTGCATGCATATCGTGTGGTTTTGCAGAAAACTGCATCCTCGTCTACCAAAAGTGTCATATTCATGCTTAAAACGCATTTTGGCACAAATCCATGTGCGGGTTCTAAAAAGAGCAGCATTGGCATGCTTTTCACGTCGTTTGGTAGAAATCCACACGCGCGTTCTGCCAAAAGCACCATTTGCATGCATATCGTGTGGTTTTGCAGAAAACTGCATCCTCGTCTACCAAAGTTGCATATCATGCTTAAAACGCGTTTTGGCACAAATCCATGTGCGGGTGCTAAAAAGAGCAGCATTGGCATGCTTTTCACGTCGTTTGGTAGAAATCCACACGCGCGTTCTGCCAAAAGCGTCATTTGCATGCATATCGTGTGGTTTTGCAGAAAACTGCATCCTCGTCTACCAAAAGTGTCATATTCATGCTTAAAACGGGTTTTGGCACAAATCCATGTGCGGGTTCTAAAAAGAGCAGCATTGGCATGCTTTTCACGTCGTTTGGTAGAAATCCACACGCGCGTTCTGCCAAAAGCATCATTTGCATGCATATGGTGTGGTTTTGCAGAAAACTGCATCCTCGTCTACCAAAAGTTGCTTATTCATGCTTAAAACGCGTTTTGGCACAAAATCCATGTGCGGGTGCTAAAAAGAGCAGCATTGCATGCTTTTCACGTCGTTTGGTAGAAATCCACACGCGCGATTCTGCCAAAAGCACCATTTGCATGCATATAGTGTAGTTTTGCAGAAAACTGCATCCTCGTCTACCAAAAGTTGCGTATTCATGCTTAAAACGCGTTTTGGCACAAATCCATGTGCGGGTGCTAAAAAGAGCAGCATTGGCATGCTTTTCACGTCGTTTGGTAGAAATCCACACGCGCGTTCTGCCAAAAGCACCATTTGCATGCATATCTTGTAGTTTTGCAGAAAACTGCATACTCGTCTACCAAAAGTGTCATATGCATGCTTAAAACGCGTTTTGCCACAAATCCATGTGCGGGTTCTAAAAAGAGCAGCATTGGCATGCTTTTCACGTCGTTTAGTAGAAATCCACACGCACGTTCTGCCAAAAGCACCATTTGCATGCATATCGTGTAGTTTTGCAGAAAACTGCATACTCGTCTACCAAAAGTGTCATATTCATGCTTAAAACGCGTTTTGGCACAAATCCGTGTGCGGGTTCTAAAAGAGCTGCATTGGCATGCTCTTCACGTCGTTTGGTAGAAATCCACACGCGCGTTCTGCCAAAAGCACCATTTGCATGCATATCGTGTGGTTTTGCAGAAAACTTCATCCTCGTCTACCAAAAGTGTGATATTCATGCTTAAAACGCGTTTTGGCACAAATCCATGTGCGGGTTCTCAAAAGAGCAGCATTGGCATGCTTTTCACGTCGTTTGGTAGAAATCCACACGCGCATTCTGCCAAAAGCACCATTTGCATGCATATCGTGTGGTATTGCAGAAAAAGTGCATCCTCGTCTACCAAAAGTTGCGTATTCATGCTTAAAACGCGTTTGGCACAAATCCATGTGCAGGTGCTAAAAAGAGCAGCATTGGCATGTTTTTCACGTCGTTTGTAAAAATCCACACGGGCGTTCTGCCAAAAGCAGCATTTGCATGCATATCGTGTGGTTGTGCAGAAAACTGCATACTCGTCTACCAAAAGTGTCATATTCATGCTTAAAACGCGTTTTGGCACAAATCGATGTGCGGGTTCTAAAAAGAGCAGCATTGGCATGCTTTTCATGTCGTTTGGTAGAAATCCACACGCGCGTTCTGCCAAAAGCACCATTTGCATGCATATCGTGTGGTTTTGCAGAAAACTGCATCCTCGTCTACCAAAAGTTGCATATTCATGCTTAAACGCGTTTTGGCACAAATCCATGTGCGGGTGCTAAAAAGAGCAGCATTGGCATGCTTTTCACGTCGTTTGGTAGAAATCCACACGCGCGTTCTGCCAAAAGCGTCATTTGCATGCATATCGTGTGGTTTTGCAGAAAACTGCATCCTCGTCTACAAAAGTGTCATATTCATGCTTAAAACGGGTTTTGGCACAAATCCATGTGCGGGTTCTAAAAAGAGCAGCATTGGCATGCTTTTCACGTCGTTTGGTAGAAATCCACACGCGCGTTCTGCCAAAAGCACCATTTGCATGCATATCGTGTGGTTTTGCAGAAAACTGCATCCTCGTCTACCAAAAGTGTCATATTCATGCTTAAAACGCGTTTTGGCACAAATCCATGTGCGGGTTCTAAAAAGAGCAGCATTGGCATGCTTTTCACGTCGTTTGGTAGAAATCCACACGCGCGTTCTGCCAAAAGCATCATTTGCATGCATATCGTGTGGTTTTGCAGAAAACTGCATCCTCGTCTACCAAAAGTGTCATATTCATGCTTAAAACGCGTTTTGGCACAAATCCATGTGCGGGTTCTCAAAAGAGCAGCATTGGCATGCTTTTCACGTCGTTTGGTAGAAATCCACACGCGCGTTCTGCCAAAAGCACCATTTGCATGCATATCGTGTGGTTTTGCAGAAAACTGCATCCTCGTCTACCAAAAGTGTCATATTCACGCTTAAAACGCGTTTTGGCACAAATCCATGTGCGGGTTGTAAAAAGAGCAGCATTGGCATGCTTTCTCACGTCGTTTGGTAGAAATCCACATGGGCATTCTGCCAAAAGCACAATTTGCATGCATATCGCGTGGTTGTGCAGAAAACTGCATCCTCGTCTACCAAAAGTTGCATATTCATGCTTAAAACGCGTTTTGGCACAAATCCATGTGCGGGTGCTAAAAAGAGCAGCATTGGCATGCTTTCACGTCGTTTGGTAGAAATCCACACGCGCGTTCTTCCAAAAGCACCATTTGCATGCATATTGTGTAGTTTTGCAGAAACTGCATACTCGTCTGCCAAAAGTGTCATATTCATGCTTAAAACGCGTTTTGGCACATATCCATGTGCGGGTTCTAAAAGAGCGCATTGGATGCTTTTCACATCGTTTGGTAGAAATCCACACGCGCGTTCTGCCAAAAGCACCATTTGCATGCATATCGTGTGGTTTTGCAGAAAACTGCATCGTCGTCTACCAAAAGTTGCGCATTCATGCTTAAAACGCGTTTTGGCACAAATCCATGTGCGGATGCTAAAAAGAGCAGCATTGGCACGCTTTTCACGTCGTTTGGTAGAAATTCACACGGGCGTTCTGCAAAAGCACCATTTGCATGCATATCGTGTGGTTGTGCAGAAATCTGCATACTCGTCTACCAAAAGTGTCATATTCATGCTTAAAACGCGTTTTGGCACAAATCGATGTGCGGGTTCTAAAAAGAGCAGCATTGGCATGCTTTTCACGTCGTTTGGTAGAAATCCACACACGCGTTCTGCCAAAAGCACCATTTGCATGCATATCGTGTGGTTTTGCAGAAAACTGCATCCTCGTCTACCAAAAGTTGCATATTCATGCTTAAAACGCGTTTTGGCATAAATCCATGTGCGGGTGCTAAAAGAGCAGCATTGGCATGCTTTTCACGTCGTTTGGTAGAAATCCACACGCGCGTTCTGCCAAAAGCGTCATTTGCATGCATATCGTGTGGTTTTGCAGAAAACTGCATCCTCGTCTACCAAAAGTTGCGTATTCATGCTTAAAACGCGTTTTGGCACAAATCCATGTGCGGGTGCTAAAAAGAGCAGCATTGGCATGCTTTTCACGTCGTTTGGTAGAAATCCACAGGCGCGTTCTGCCAAAAGCAGCATTTGCATGCATATCGTGTAGTTTTGCAGAAAACTGCATACTCGTCTACCAAAAGTGTCATATTCATGCTTAAAACGCGTTTTGGCACAAATCCGTGTGCGGGTTCTAAAAGAGCAGCATTGACATGCTTTTCACGTCGTTTGTTAGAAATCCACACGCGCGTTCTGCCAAAAGCACCATTTGCATGCATATCGTGTGGTTTTGCAGAAAACTGCATCCTCGTCTACCAAAAGTGTCATATTCATGCTTAAAACGCATTTTGGCACAAATCCATGTGCGGGTTCTAAAAAGAGCAGCATTGGCATGCTTTTCACGTCGTTTGTTAGAAATCCACACGCGCGTTCTGCAAAAGCACCATTTGCATGCATATCGTGTGGTTTTGCAGAAAACTGCATCCTCGTCTACCAAAAGTGTCATATTCATGCTTAAAACGCATTTTGGCACAAATCCATGTGCAGGTTCTAAAAAGAGCAGCATTGGCATGCTTTTCACGTCGTTTGGTAGAAATCCACACGCGCGTTCTGCCAAAAGCACCATTTGCATGCATATCGTGTGGTTGTGCAGAAAACTGCATTCTCGTCTACCAAAGTGTCATATTCATGCTTAAAACGCGTTTTGGCACAAATCGATGTGCGGGTTCTAAAAAGAGCAGCATTGGCATGCTTTTCACGTCGTTTGGTAGAAATCCACACGCGCGTTCTGCCAAAAGCACCATTTGCATGCATATCGTGTGGTTTTGCAGAAACTGCATTCTCGTCTACCAAAAGTGTGATATTCATGCTTAAAACGCGTTTTGGCACAAATCCATGTGCGGGTTCTCAAAAGAGCAGCATTGGCATGCTTTTCACGTCGTTTGGTAGAAATCCACACGCGCATTCTGCCAAAAGCACCATTTGCATGCATATCGTGTGGTTTTGCAGAAAACTGCATCCTCGTCTACCAAAAGTTGCGTATTCATGCTTAAAACGCGTTTTGGCACAAATCCATGTGCGGGTGCTAAAAAGAGCAGCATTGGCATGCTTTTCACGTCGTTTGGTAGAAATCCACACGGGCGTTCTGCCAAAGCACCATTTGCATGCATATCGTGTGGTTGTGCAGAAAACTGCAATCCTCGTCTACCAAAAGTTGCGTATTCATGCTTAAAACGCGTTTTGGCACAAATCCATGTGCGGGTTCTCAAAAGAGCAGCATTGGCATGCTTTTCACGTCGTTTGGTAGAAATCCACACGCGCGTTCTGCCAAAAGCACCATTTGCATGCATATCGTGTGGTTTTGCAGAAAACTGCATCCTCGTCTACCAAAAGTGTCATATTCATGCTTAAAACGCGTTTTGGCACAAATCGATGTGCGGGTTCTAAAAGAGCAGCATTGGCATGCTTTTCACGTCGTTTGGTAGAAATCCACACGCGCGTTCTGCCAAAAGCGTCATTTGCATGCATATCGTGTGGATTTGCAGAAAACTGCATCCTCGTCTACCAAAAGTTGCGTATTTTTGCTTAAAACGCGTTTTGGCACAAATCCATGTGCGGGTGCTAAAAAGAGCAGCATTGGCATGCTTTTCACGTCGTTTGGTAGAAATCCACACGCGCGTTCTGCCAAAAGCACCATTTGCATGCATATCGTGTAGTTTTGTAGAAAACTGCATACTCGTCTACCAAAAGTGTCATATTCATGCTTAAAACGCGTTTTGGCACAAATCCGTGTGCGGGTTCTAAAAAGAGCAGCATTGACATGCTTTTCACGTCGTTTGGTAGAAATCCACACGCGCGTTCTGCCAAAAGCACCATTTGCATGCATATCGTGTGGTTTTGCAGAAAACTGCATCCTCGTCTACCAAAAGTGTCATATTCATGCTTAAAACGCATTTTGGCACAAATCCATGTGCGGGTTCTAAAAAGAGCAGCATTAGCATGCTTTTCACGTCGTTTGGTAGAAATCACACGCGCGTTCTGCCAAAAGCACCATTTGCATGCATATCGTGTGGTTGTGCAGAAAACTGCATACTCGTCTACCAAAAGTGTCATATTCATGCTTAAAACGCGTTTTGGCACAAATCGATGTGCGGGTTCTAAAAAGAGCAGCATTGGCATGCTTTTCACGTCGTTTGGTAGAAATCCACACGCGAGTTCTGCCAAAAGCACCATTTGCATGCATATCGTGTGGTTTTGCAGAAAACTGCATCCTCGTCTACCAAAAGTTGCATATTCATGCTTAAAACGCGTTTTGGCACAAATCCATGTGCGGGTGCTAAAAAGAGCAGCATTGGCATGCTTTTCACGTCGTTTGGTAGAAATCCACACGCGCGTTCTGCAAAAGCGTCATTTGCATGCATATCGTGTGGTTTTGCAGAAAACTCCATCCTCGTCTACCAAAAGTGCATATTCATGCTTAAAACGGGTTTTGGCACAAATCCATGTGCGGGTTCTAAAAGAGCAGCATTGGCATGCTTTTCACGTCGTTTGGTAGAAATCCACACGCGCGTTCTGCCAAAAGCATCATTTGCATGCATATCGTGTGGTTTTGCAGAAAACTGCATCCTCGTCTACCAAAAGTTGCTTATTCATGCTTAAAACGCGTTTTGGCACAAATCCATGTGCGGGTGCTAAAAAGAGCAGCATTGGCATGCTTTTCACGTCGTTTGGTAGAAATCCACACGCGCGTTCTGCCAAAAGCGTCATTTGCATGCATATCGTGTGGTTTTGCAGAAAACTGCATCCTCGTCTACCAAAAGTTGCGTATTCATGCTTAAAACGCGTTTTGGCACAAATCCATGTGCGGGTGCTAAAAAGAGCAGCATTGGCATGCTTTTCACGTCGTTTGGTAGAAATCCACACGCGCGTTCTGCAAAAGCACCATTTGCATGCATATCGTGTAGTTTTGCAGAAAACTGCATACTCGTCTACCAAAAGTGTCATATTCATGCTTAAAACGCGTTTTGGCACAAATCCATGTGCGGGTTCTAAAAAGAGCAGCATTGGCATGCATTTCACGTCGTTTGGTAGAAATCCACACGCGCGTTCTGCCAAAAGCACCATTTGCATGCATATCGTGTGGTTTTGCAGAAAACTGCATCCTCGTCTACCAAAAGTTGCGTAATCATGCTTAAAACGCGTTTTGGCACAAATCCATGTGCGGGTGCTAAAAAGAGCAGCATTGGCATGCTTTTCACGTCGTTTGGTAGAAATCCACACGGGCGTTCTGCCAAAAGCACCATTTGCATGCATATCGTGTGGTTGTGCAGAAAACTGCATACTCGTCTACCAAAAGTGTCATAATTCATGCTTAAAACGCGTTTTGGCACAAATCGATTGTGCGGGTTCTAAAAAGAGCAGCATTGGCATGCTTTTCACGTCGTTTGGTAGAAATCCACACGCGCGTTCTGCCAAAAGCACCATTTGCATGCATATCGTGTGGTTTTGCAGAAAACTGCATCCTCGTCTACCAAAAGTTGCATATTCATGCTTAAAACGCGTTTTGGCACAAATCCATGTGCGGGTGCTAAAATGAGCAGCATTGGCATGCTTTTCACGTCGTTTGGTAGAAATCCACACGCGCGTTCTGCCAAAAGCGTGATTTGCATGCATATCGGTGTGGTTTTGCAGAAAACTGCATCCTCGTCTACCAAAAGTTGCGTATTCATGCTTAAAACGCGTTTTGGCACAAATCCATGTGCGGGTGCTAAAAAGAGCAGCATTGGCATGCTTTTCACGTCGTTTGGTAGAAATCCACACGCGCGTTCTGCCAAAAGCACCATTTGCATGCATATCTTGTAGTTTTGCAGAAAACTGCATACTCGTCTACCAAAGTGTCATATGCATGCTTAAAACGCGTTTTGGCACAAATCCATGTGCGGGTTCTAAAAAGAGCAGCATTGGCATGCTTTTCACGTCGTTTGGTAGAAATCCACACGCGCGTTCTGCCAAAAGCACCATTTGCATGCATATCGTGTGGTTTTGCAGAAAACTGCATCCTCGTCTACCAAAAGTTGCGTATTCATGCTTAAAACGCGTTTTGGCACAAATCCATGTGCGGGTGCTAAAAAGAGCAGCATTGGCATGCTTTTCACGTCGTTTGGTAGAAATCCACACGGGCGTTCTGCCAAAAGCACCATTTGCATGCATATCGTGTGGTTGTGCAGAAAACTGCATACTCGTCAACCAAAAGTGTCATATTCATGCTTAAAACGCGTTTTGGCACAAATCGATGTGCGGGTTCTAAAAAGAGCAGCATTGGCATGCTTTTCACCTCGTTTGGTAGAAATCCACACGCGCGTTCTACAAAAGCGTCATTTGCATGCATATCGTGTAGTTTTGCAGAAAACTGCATACTCGTCTACCAAAAGTGTCATATTCATGCTTAAAACGCGTTTTGGCACAAATCCATGTGCGGGTGCTAAAAAGAGCAGCATTGGCATGCTTTTCACGTCGTTTGGTAGAAATCCACACGCGCGTTCTGCCAAAAGCGTCATTTGCATGCATATCGTGTGGTTTTGCAGAAAACTGCATCCTCGTCTACCAAAAGTTGCGTATTCATGCTTAAAACGCGTTTTGGCACAAATCCATGTGCGGGTGCTAAAAAGAGCAGCAATGGCATGCTTTTCACGTCGTTTGGTAGAAATCCACACGCGCGTTCTGCCAAAAGCACCATTTGCATGCATATCGTGTGGTTTTGCAGAAAACTGCATCCTCGTCTACACAAAAGTTGAATATTCATGCTTAAAACGCGTTTTGGCACAAATCCATGTGCGGGTGCTAAAAGAGCAGCATTGGCATGCTTTTCACGTCGTTTGGTAGAATCCACACGCGCGTTCTGCCAAAAGCGTCATTTGCATGCATATCGTGTGGTTTTTGCAGAAAACTGCATCCTCGTCTACCAAAAGTGTCATATTCATGCTTAAAACGGGTTTTGGCACAAATCCATGTGCGGGTTCTAAAAAGAGCAGCATTGGCATGCTTTTCACGTCGTTTGGTAGAAATCCACACGCGCGTTCTGCCAAAAGCACCATTTGCATGCATATCGTGTGGTTTTGCAGAAAACTGCATCCTCGTCTACCAAAAGTGTCATATTCATGCTTAAAACGCGTTTTGGCACAAATCCATGTGCGGGTTCTAAAAAGAGCAGCATTGGCATGCTTTTCACGTCGTTTGGTAGAAATCCACACGCGCGTTCTGCCAAAAGCATCATTTGCATGCATATCGTGTGGTTTTGCAGAAAACTGCATCTCGTCTACCAAAAGTGTCATATTCATGCTTAAAACGCGTTTTGGCACAAATCCATGTGCGGGTTCTCAAAAGAGCAGCATTGGCATGCTTTTCACGTCGTTTGGTAGAAATCCACACGCGCGTTCTGCCAAAAGCACCATTTGCATGCATATCGTGTGGTTTTGCAGAAAACTGCATCCTCGTCTACCAAAAGTGTCATATTCACGCTTAAAACGCGTTTTGGCACAAATCCATGTGCGGGTTGTAAAAAGAGCAGCATTGGCATGCTTTTCACGTCGTTTGGTAGAAATCCACATGGGCATTCTGCCAAAAGCACAATTTGCATGCATATCGCGTGGTTGTGCAGAAAACTGCATCCTCGTCTACCAAAGTTGCGTATTCATGCTTAAAACGCGTTTTGGCACAAATCCATGTGCGGGTGCTAAAAAGAGCAGCATTGGCATGCTTTTCACGTCGTTTGGTAGAAATCCACACGCGCGTTCTTCAAAAGCACCATTTGCATGCATATTGTGTAGTTTTGCAGAAAACTGCATACTCGTCTGCCAAAAGTGTCATATTCATGCTTAAAACGCGTTTTGGCACATATCCATGTGCGGGTTCTAAAAAGAGCGGCATGGGATGCTTTTCACATCGTTGGTAGAAATCCACACGCGCGTTCTGCCAAAAGCACCATTTGCATGCATATCGTGTGGTTTTGCAGAAAACTGCATCGTCGTCTACCAAAAGTTGCGCATTCATGCTTAAAACGCGTTTTGGCACAAATCCATGTGCGGATGCTAAAAAGAGCAGCATTGGCACGCTTTTCACGTCGTTTGGTAGAAATTCACACGGGCGTTCTGCCAAAAGCACCATTTGCATGCATATCGTGTGGTTGTGCAGAAATCTGCATACTCGTCTACCAAAAGTGTCATATTCATGCTTAAAACGCGTTTTGGCACAAATCGATGTGCGGGTTCTAAAAAGAGCAGCATTGGCATGCTTTTCACGTCGTTTGGTAGAAATCCACACACGCGTTCTGCCAAAAGCACCATTTGCATGCATATCGTGTGGTTTTGCAGAAAACTGCATCCTCGTCTACCAAAAGTTGCATATTCATGCTTAAAACGCGTTTTGGCATAAATCCATGTGCGGGTGCTAAAAAGAGCAGCATTGGCATGCTTTTCACGTCGTTTGGTAGAAATCCACACGCGCGTTCTGCCAAAAGCGTCATTTGCATGCATATCGTGTGGTTTTGCAGAAAACTGCATCCTCGTCTACCAAAAGTTGCGTATTCATGCTTAAACGCGTTTTGGCACAAATCCATGTGCGGGTGCTAAAAAGAGCAGCATTGGCATGCTTTTCACGTCGTTTGGTAGAAATCCACAGGCGCGTTCTGCCAAAAGCAGCATTTGCATGCATATCGTGTAGTTTTGCAGAAAACTGCATACTCGTCTACCAAAAGTGTCATATTCATGCTTAAAACGCGTTTTGGCACAAATCCGTGTGCGGGTTCTAAAAAGAGCAGCATTGACATGCTTTTCACGTCGTTTGTTAGAAATCCACACGCGCGTTCTGCCAAAAGCACCATTTGCATGCATATCGTGTGGTTTTGCAGAAAACTGCATCCTCGTCTACCAAAAGTGTCATATTCATGCTTAAAACGCATTTTGGCACAAATCCATGTGCGGGTTCTAAAAAGAGCAGCATGGCATGCTTTTCACGTCGTTTGTTAGAAATCCACACGCGCGTTCTGCCAAAAGCACCATTTGCATGCATATCGTGTGGTTTTGCAGAAAACTGCATCCTCGTCTACCAAAAGTGTCATATTCATGCTTAAAACGCATTTTGGCACAAATCCATGTGCAGGTTCTAAAAAGAGCAGCATTGGCATGCTTTTCACGTCGTTTGGTAGAAATCCACACGCGCGTTCTGCCAAAAGCACCATTTGCATGCATATCGTGTGGTTGTGCAGAAAACTGCATTCTCGTCTACCAAAAGTGTCATATTCATGCTTAAAACGCGTTTTGGCACAAATCGATGTGCGGGTTCTAAAAAGAGCAGCATTGGCATGCTTTTCACGTCGTTTGGTAGAAATCCACACGCGCGTTCTGCCAAAAGCACCATTTGCATGCATATCGTGTGGTTTTGCAGAAAACTGCATTCTCGTCTACCAAAAGTGTGATATTCATGCTTAAAACGCGTTTTGGCACAATCCATGTGCGGGTTCTCAAAAGAGCAGCATTGGCATGCTTTTCACGTCGTTTGGAGAAATCCACACGCGCATTCTGCCAAAAGCACCATTTGCATGCATATCGTGTGGTTTTGCAGAAAACTGCATCCTCGTCTACCAAAAGTTGCGTATTCATGCTTAAAACGCGTTTTGGCACAAATCCATGTGCGGGTGCTAAAAAGAGCAGCATTGGCATGCTTTTCACGTCGTTTGGTAGAAATCCACACGGGCGTTCTGCCAAAAGCACCATTTGCATGCATATCGTGTGGTTGTGCAGAAAACTGCATCCTCGTCTACCAAAAGTTGCGTATTCATGCTTAAAACGCGTTTTGGCACAAATCCATGTGCGGGTGCTAAAAAGAGCAGCATTGGCATGCTTTTCACGTCCTTTGGTAGAAATCCACACGCGCGTTCTGCCAAAAGCACCATTTGCATGCATA
>NW_027225982.1:0-31850 GCF_038994185.2 Dermacentor albipictus | reverse complement strand
AGTTGCATATTCATGCTTAAAACGCGTTTTGGCACAAATCCATGTGCGGGTGCTAAAAAGAGCAGCATTGGCATGGTTTTCACGTCGTTTGGTAGAAATCCACACGCGCGTTCTGCCAAAAGCACCATTTGCATGCATATCGTGTGGTTTTGCAGAAAACTGCATCCTCGTCTACCAAAAGTTGCATATTCATGCTTAAAACGCGTTTTGGCACAAATCCATGTGCGGGTGCTAAAAAGAGCAGCATTGGCATGCTTTTCACGTCGTTTGGTAGAAATCCACACGCGCGTTCTGCCAAAAGCACCATTTGCATGCATATCGTGTGGTTTTGCAGAAAACTGCATCCTCATCTACCAAAAGTGTCATATTCATGCTTAAAACGCGTTTTGGCACAAATCCATGTGCGGGTTCTAAAAAGAGCAGCATTGGCATGCTTTTCACGTCGTTTGGTAGAAATCCACGAGCGCGTTCTGCCAAAAGCGTCATTTGCATGCATATCGTGTGGTTTTGCAGAAAACTGCACCCTCGTCTACCAAAAGTTGCACATTCATGCTTAAAACGCGTTTTGGCACAAATCCATGTGCGGGTGCTAAAAAGAGCAGCATTGGCATGCTTTTCACGTCGTTTGGTAGAAATCCACACGCGCGTTCTGCCAAAAGCGTCATTTGCATGCATATCGTGTGGTTTTGCAGAAAACTGCGTCCTCGTCTACCAAAAGTTGCATATTCATGCTTAAAACGCGTTTTGGCACAAATCCATGTGCGGGTGCTAAAAAGAGCAGCATTGGCATGCTTTTCACGTCGTTTGGTAGAAATCCACACGCGCGTTCTGCCAAAAGCGTCATTTGCATGCATATCGTGTGGTTTTGCAGAAAACTGCGTCCTCGTCTACCAAAAGTTGCATATTCATGCTTAAAACGCGTTTTGGCACAAATCCATGTGCGGGTTCTAAAAAGAGCAGCATTGGCATGCTTTTCTCGTCGTTTGGTAGAAATTCACACGCGCGTTCTGCCAAAAGCGTCATTTGCATGCATATCGTGTGGTTTTGCAGAAAACTGCATCCTAGTGTACCAAAAGTTGCATATTCATGCTTAAAACGCGTTTTGGCACAAATCTATTGGCGGGTGCTAAAAAGAGCAGCATTGGCATGCTTTTCACGTCGTTTGGTAGAAATCCACACGCGCGTTCTGCCAAAAGCGTCATTTGCATGCATATCGTGTGGTTTTACAGAAAACTGCATCCTCGTCTACCAAGAGTTGCATATTCATGCTTAAAACGCGTTTTGGCACAAATCCATGTGCGTCTGCTAAAAAGAGCACCATTGGCATGCTTTTCACGTCGTTTGGTAGAAATCCACACGTGCGTTCTGCCAAAAGCACCATTTGCATGCATATCGTGTGGTTTTGCTGAAAACTGCATCCTCGTCTACCAAAAGTGTCATATTCATGCTTAAAACGCATTTTGGCACAAATCCATGTGCGGGTTCTAAAAAGAGCAGCATTGGCATGCTTTTCACGTCGTTTGGTAGAAATCCACACGCGCGTTCTGCCAAAAGCGTCGATTGCATGCATATCGTGTGGTTTTGCAGAAAACTGCATCCTCGTCTACCAAAAGTTGCATATTCATGCTTAAAACGCGTTTTGGCACAAATCCATGTGCGGGTGCTAAAAAGAGCAGCATTGGCATGCTTTTCAAGTCGTTTGGTAGAAATCCACACGCGCGTTCTGCCAAAAGCACTATTTGCATGCATATCGTGTGGTTTTGCAGAAAACTGCATCCTCGTCTACCAAAAGTGTCATATTCATGCTTAAAACGCGTTTTGGCACAAATCCATGTGCGGGTTCTAAAAAGACCAGCATTGGAATGCTTTTCACGTCGTTTGGTAGAAATCCACACGCGCGTTCTGCCAAAAGCACCATTTGCATGCATATCGTGTCGTTTTGCAGAAAACTGCATCCTCGTCTACCAAAAGCGTCATATTCATGCTTAAAACGCGTTTTGGCACAAATCCATGTGCGGGTTCTAAAAAGAGCAGCATTGGCATGCTTTTCACGTCGTTTGGTAGAAATCCACACGCGCGTTCTGCCAAAAGCGTCATTTGCATGCATATCGTGTGGTTTTGCAGAAAACTGCATCCTCGTCTACCAAAAGCTGCATATTCATGCTTAAAACGCGTTTTGGCACAAATCCATGTGCGGGTGCTAAAAAGAGCAGCATTGGCATGCTTTTCACGTCGTTTGGTAGAAATCCACACGCGCGTTCTGCCAAAAGCGTCATTTGCATGCATATCGTATGGTTTTGCAGAAAACTGCATCCTCGTCTTCCAAAAGTGTCATATTCATGCTTAAAACGCGTTTTGGCACAAATCCATGTGCGGGTTCTAAAAAGAGCAGCATTGGCATGCTTTTCACGTCGTTTGGTAGAAATCCACACGCGCGTTCTGCCAAAAGCGTCATTTGCATGCATATCGTGTGTTTTGCAGAAAACTGCATCCTCGTCTACCAAAAGTTGCATATTCATGCTTAAAACGCGTTTTGGCACAAATCCATGTGCGGGTGCTAAAAAGAGCAGCATTGGCATGGTTTTCACGTCGTTTGGTAGAAATCCACACGCGCGTTCTGCCAAAAGCACCATTTGCATGCATATCGTGTGGTTTTGCAGAAAACTGCATCCTCGTCTACCAAAAGTTGCATATTCATGCTTAAAACGCGTTTTGGCACAAATCCATGTGCGGGTGCTAAAAAGAGCAGCATTGGCATGCTTTTCACGTCGTTTGGTAGAAATCCACACGCGCGTTCTGCCAAAAGCACCATTTGCATGCATATCGTGTGGTTTTGCAGAAAACTGCATCCTCGTCTACCAAAAGTGTCATATTGATGCTTAAAACGCGTTTTGGCACAAATCCATGTGCGGGTTCTAAAAAGAGCAGCATTGGCATGCTTTTCACGTCGTTTGGTAGAAATCCACGAGCGCGTTCTGCCAAAAGCGTCATTTGCATGCATATCGTGTGGTTTTGCAGAAAACTGCACCCTCGTCTACCAAAAGTTGCACATTCATGCTTAAAACGCGTTTTGGCACAAATCCATGTGCGGGTGCTAAAAAGAGCAGCATTGGCATGCTTTTCACGTCGTTTGGTAGAAATCCACACGCGCGTTCTGCCAAAAGCGTCATTTGCATGCATATCGTGTGGTTTTGCAGAAAACTGCGTCCTCGTCTACCAAAAGTTGCATATTCATGCTTAAAACGCGTTTTGGCACAAATCCATGTGCGGGTGCTAAAAAGAGCAGCATTGGCATGCTTTTCACGTCGTTTGGTAGAAATCCACACGCGCGTTCTGCCAAAAGCGTCATTTGCATGCATATCGTGTGGTTTTACAGAAAACTGCATCCTCGTCTACCAAGAGTTGCATATTCATGCTTAAAACGCGTTTTGGCACAAATCCATGTGCGTCTGCTAAAAAGAGCACCATTGGCATGCTTTTCACGTCGTTTGGTAGAAATCCACACGCGCGTTCTGCCAAAAGCACCATTTGCATGCATATCGTGTGGTTTTGCTGAAAACTGCATCCTCGTCTACCAAAAGTGTCATATTCATGCTTAAAACGCATTTTGGCACAAATCCATGTGCGGGTTCTAAAAAGAGCAGCATTGGCATGCTTTTCACGTCGTTTGGTAGAAATCCACACGCGCGTTCTGCCAAAAGCGTCGATTGCATGCATATCGTGTGGTTTTGCAGAAAACTGCATCCTCGTCTACCAAAAGTTGCATATTCATGCTTAAAACGCGTTTTGGCACAAATCCATGTGCGGGTGCTAAAAAGAGCAGCATTGGCATGCTTTTCAAGTCGTTTGGTAGAAATCCACACGCGCGTTCTGCCAAAAGCACCATTTGCATGCATATCGTGTCGTTTTGCAGAAAACTGCATCCTCGTCTACCAAAAGTGTCATATTCATGCTTAAAACGCGTTTTGGCACAAATCCATGTGCGGGTTCTAAAAAGAGCAGCATTGGCATGCTTTTCACGTCGTTTGGTAGAAATCCACACGCGCGTTCTGCCAAAAGCGTCATTTGCATGCATATCGTGTGGTTTTGCAGAAAACTGCATCCTCGTCTACCAAAAGCTGCATATTCATGCTTAAAACGCGTTTTGGCACAAATCCATGTGCGGGTGCTAAAAAGAGCAGCATTGGCATGCTTTTCACGTCGTTTGGTAGAAATCGAAACGCGCGTTCTGCCAAAAGCGTCATTTGCATGCATATCGTGTGGTTTTGCAGAAAACTGCATCCTCGTCTACCAAAAGTTGCATATTCATGCTTAAAACGCGTTTGGCACAAATCCATGTGCGGGTGCTAAAAAGAGCAGCATTGGCATGCTTTTCACGTCGTTTGGTAGAAATCCACACGCGCGTTCTGCCAAAAGCGTCATTTGCATGCATATCGTATGGTTTTGCAGAAAACTGCATCCTCGTCTTCCAAAAGTGTCATATTCATGCTTAAAACGCGTTTTGGCACAAATCCATGTGCGGGTTCTAAAAAGAGCAGCATTGGCATGCTTTTCACGTCGTTTGGTAGAAATCCACACGCGCGTTTCTGCCAAAAGCGTCATTTGCATGCATATCGTGTGGTTTTGCAGAAAACTGCATCCTCGTCTACCAAAAGGTTGCATATTCATGCTTAAAACGCGTTTTGGCACAAATCCATGTGCGGGTGCTAAAAAGAGCAGCATTGGCATGCTTTTCACGTCGTTTGGTAGAAATCCACACGCGCGTTCTGCCAAAAGCACCATTTGCATGCATATCGTGTGGTTTTGCAGAAAACTGCATCCTCGTCTACCAAAAGTTGCATATTCATGCTTAAAACGCGTTTTGGCACAAATCCATGTGCGGGTGCTAAAAAGAGCAGCATTGGCATGCTTTTCACGTCGTTTGGTAGAAATCCACACGCGCGTTCTGCCAAAAGCACCATTTGCATGCATATCGTGTGGTTTTGCAGAAAACTGCATCCTCGTCTACCAAAAGTGTCATATTCATGCTTAAAACGCGTTTTGGCACAAATCCATGTGCGGGTTCTAAAAAGAGCAGCATTGGCATGCTTTTCACGTCGTTTGGTAGAAATCCACGAGCGCGTTCTGCCAAAAGCGTCATTTGCATGCATATCGTGTGGTTTTGCAGAAAACTGCACCCTCGTCTACCAAAAGTTGCATATTCATGCTTAAAACGCGTTTTGGCACAAATCCATGTGCGGGTGCTAAAAAGAGCAGCATTGGCATGCTTTTCACGTCGTTTGGTGGAAATCCACACGCGCGTTCTGCCAAAAAGCGTCATTTGCATGCATATCGTGTGGTTTTGCAGAAAACTGCGTCCTCGTCGTACCAAAAGTTGCATATTCATGCTTAAAACGCGTTTTGGCACAAATCCATGTGCGGGTTCTAAAAAGAGCAGCATTGGCATGCTTTTCTCGTCGTTTGGTAGAAATTCACACGCGCGTTCTGCCAAAAGCGTCATTTGCATGCATATCGTGTGGTTTTGCAGAAAACTGCATCCTAGTGTACCAAAAGTTGCATATTCATGCTTAAAACGCGTTTTGGCACAAATCTATTTGCGGGTGCTAAAAAGAGCAGCATTGGCATGCTTTTCACGTCGTTTGGTAGAAATCCACACGCGCGTTCTGCCAAAAGCGTCATTTGCATGCATATCGTGTGGTTTTACAGAAAACTGCATCCTCGTCTACCAAAAGTTGCATATTCATGCTTAAAACGCGTTTTGGCACAAATCCATGTGCGTGTGCTAAAAAGAGCACCATTGGCATGCTTTTCACGTCGTTTGGTAGAAATCCACACGCGCGTTCTGCCAAAAGCACCATTTGCATGCATATCGTGTGGTTTTGCAGAAAACTGCATCCTCGTCTACCAAAAGTGTCATATTCATGCTTAAAAACGCATTTTGGCACAAATCCATGTGCGGGTTCTAAAAAGAGCAGCATTGGCATGCTTTTCACGTCGTTTGGTAGAAATCCACACGCGCGTTCTGCCAAAAGCGTCGATTGCATGCATATCGTGTGGTTTTGCAGAAAACTGCATCCTCGTCTACCAAAAGTTGCATATTCATGCTTAAAAACGCGTTTTGGCACAAATCCATGTGCGGGTGCTAAAAAGAGCAGCATTGGCATGCTTTTCAAGTCGTTTGGTAGAAATCCACACGCGCGTTCTGCCAAAAGCACTATTTGCATGCATATCGTGTGGTTTTGCAGAAAACTGCATCCTCGTCTACCAAAAGTGTCATATTCATGCTTAAAACGCGTTTTGGCACAAATCCATGTGCGGGTTCTAAAAAGACCAGCATTGGAATGCTTTTCACGTCGTTTGGTAGAAATCCACGCGCGCGTTCTGCCAAAAGCACCATTTGCATGCATATCGTGTCGTTTTGCAGAAAACTGCATCCTCGTCTACCAAAAGTGTCATATTCATGCTTAAAACGCGTTTTGGCACAAATGCATGTGCGGGTTCTAAAAAGAGCAGCATTGGCATGCTTTTCACGTCGTTTGGTAGAAATCCACACGCGCGTTCTGCCAAAAGCGTCATTTGCATGCATATCGTGTGGTTTTGCAGAAAACTGCATCCTCGTCTACCAAAAGCTGCATATTCATGCTTAAAACGCGTTTTGGCACAAATCCATGTGCGGGTGCTAAAAAGAGCAGCATTGGCATGCTTTTCACGTCGTTTGGTAGAAATCGAAACGCGCGTTCTGCCAAAAGCGTCATTTGCATGCATATCGTGTGGTTTTGCAGAAAACTGCATCCTCGTCTACCAAAAGTTGCATATTCATGCTTAAAACGCGTTTTGGCACAAATCCATGTGCGGGTGCTAAAAAGAGCAGCACTGGCATGCTTTTCACGTCGTTTGGTAGAAATCCCCACGCGCGTTCCGCCAAAAGCGTCATTTGCATGCATATCGTATGGTTTTGCAGAAAACTGCATCCTCGTCTACCAAAAGTGTCATATTCATGCTTAAAACGCGTTTTGGCACAAATCCATGTGCGGGTTCTAAAAAGAGCAGCATTGGCATGCTTTTCACGTCGTTTGGTAGAAATCCACACGCGCGTTCTGCCAAAAGCGTCATTTGCATGCATATCGTGTGGTTTTGCAGAAAACTGCATCCTCGTCTACCAAAAGTTGCATATTCATGCTTAAAACGCGTTTTGGCACAAATCCATGTGCGGGTGCTAAAAAGAGCATCATTGGCATGCTTTTCACGTCGTTTGGTAGAAATCCACACGCGCGTTCTGCCAAAAGCGTCATTTGCATGCATATCGTGTGGTTTTGCAGAAAACTGCATCCTCGTCTACCAAAAGTTGCATATTCATGCTTAAAACGCGTTTTGGCACAAATCCATGTGCGGGTTCAAAAAAGAGCAGCATTGGCATGCTTTTCTCGTCGTTTGGTAGAAATTCACACGCGCGTTCTGCCAAAAGCGTCATTTGCATGCATATCGTGTGGTTTTGCAGAAAACTGCATCCTAGTGTACCAAAAGTTGCATATTGATGCTTAAAACGCGTTTTGGCACAAATCCATTTGCGGGTGCTAAAAAGAGCAGCATTGGCATGCTTTTCCCGTCGTTTGGTATAAATCCACACGCGCGTTCTGCCAAAAGCGTCATTTGCATGCATATCGTGTGGTTTTGCAGAAAACTGCATCCTCGTCTACCAAAAGTGTCATATTCATGCTTAAAACGCGTTTTGGCACAAATCCATGTGCGGGTTCTAAAAAGAGCAGCATTGGCATGCTTTTCACGTCGTTTGGTAGAAATCCACACGCGCGTTCTGCCAAAAGCGTCATTTGCATGCATATCGTGTGGTCTTGCAGAAAACTGCATCCTCGTCTACACAAAAGTTGCATATTCATGCTTAAAACGCGTTTTGGCACAAATCCATGTGCGGGTGCTAAAAAGAGCAGCATTGGCATGCTTTTCAAGTCGTTTGGTAGAAATCCACACGCGCGTTCTGCCAAAAGCACTATTTGCATGCATATCGTGTGGTTTTGCAGAAAACTGCATCCTCGTCTACCAAAAGTGTCATATTCATGCTTAAAACGCGTTTTGGCACAAATCCATGTGCGGGTTCTAAAAAGACCAGCATTGGAATGCTTTTCACGTCGTTTGGTAGAAATCCACACGCGCGTTCTGCCAAAAGCACCATTTGCATGCATATCGTGTCGTTTTGCAGAAAACTGCATCCTCGTCTACCAAAAGTGTCATATTCATGCTTAAAACGCGTTTTGGCACAAATCCATGTGCGGGTTCTAAAAAGAGCAGCATTGGCATGCTTGTCACGTCGTTTGGTAGAAATCCACACGCGCGTTCTGCCAAAAGCGTCATTTGCATGCATATCGTGTGGTTTTGCAGAAAACTGCATCCTCGTCTACCAAAAGCTGCATATTCATGCTTAAAACGCGTTTTGGCACAAATCCATGTGCGGGTGCTAAAAAGAGCAGCATTGGCATGCTTTTCACGTCGTTTGGTAGAAATCGAAAGGCGCGTTCTGCCAAAAGCGTCATTTGCATGCATATCGTGTGGTTTTGCAGAAAACTGCATCCTCGTCTACCAAAAGTTGCATATTCATGCTTAAAACGCGTTTTGGCACAAATCCATGTGCGGGTGCTAAAAAGAGCAGCATTGGCATGCTTTTCACGTCGTTTGGTAGAAATCCACACGCGCGTTCTGCCAAAAGCGTCATTTGCATGCATATCGTATGGTTTTGCAGAAAACTGCATCCTCGTCTTCCAAAAGTGTCATATTCATGCTTAAAAACGCGTTTTGGCACAAATCCATGTGCGGGTTCTAAAAAGAGCAGCATTGGCATGCTTTTCACGTCGTTTGGTAGAAATCCACACGCGCGTTCTGCCAAAAGCGTCATTTGCATGCATATCGTGTGGTTTTGCAGAAAACTGCATCCTCGTCTACCAAAAGTTGCATATTCATGCTTAAAACGCGTTTTGGCACAAATCCATGTGCGGGTGCTAAAAAGAGCAGCATTGGCATGCTTTTCACGTCGTTTGGTAGAAATCCACACGCGCGTTCTGCCAAAAAGCACCATTTGCATGCATATCGTGAGGTTTTGCAGAAAACTGCATCCTCGTCTACCAAAAGTTGCATATTCATGCTTAAAACGCGTTTTGGCACAAATCCATGTGCGGGTGCTAAAAAGAGCAGCATTGGCATGCTTTTCACGTCGTTTGGTAGAAATCCACACGCGCGTTCTGCCAAAAGCACCATTTGCATGCATATCGTGTGGTTTTGCAGAAAACTGCATCCTCGTCTACCAAAAGTGTCATATTCATGCTTAAAACGCGTTTTGGCACAAATCCATGTGCGGGTTCTAAAAAGAGCAGCATTGGCATGCTTTTCACGTCGTTTGGTAGAAATCCACGAGCGCGTTCTGCCAAAAGCGTCATTTGCATGCATATCGTGTGGTTTTGCAGAAAACTGCACCCTCGTCTACCAAAAGTTGCATATTCATGCTTAAAACGCGTTTTGGCACAAATCCATGTGCGGGCGCTAAAAAGAGCAGCATTGGCATGCTTTTCTCGTCGTTTGGTAGAAATTCACACGCGCGTTCTGCCAAAAGCGTCATTTGCATGCATATCGTGTGGTTTTGCAGAAAACTGCATCCTAGTGTACCACAAGTTGCATATTCATGCTTAAAACGCGTTTTGGCACAAATCTATTTGCGGGTGCTAAAAAGAGCAGCATTGGCATGCTTTTCACGTCGTTTGGTAGAAATCCACACGCGCGTTCTGCCAAAAGCGTCATTTGCATGCATATCGTGTGGTTTTACAGAAAACTGCATCCTCGTCTACCAAAAGTTGCATATTCATGCTTAAAACGCGTTTTGGCACAAATCCATGTGCGTGTGCTAAAAAGAGCACCATTGGCATGCTTTTCACGTCGTTTGGTAGAAATCCACACGCGCGCGTTCTGCCAAAAGCACCATTTGCATGCATATCGTGTGGTTTTGCAGAAAACTGCATCCTCGTCTACCAAAAGTGTCATATTCATGCTTAAAACGCATTTTGGCACAAATCCATGTGCGGGTTCTAAAAAGAGCAGCATTGGCATGCTTTTCACGTCGTTTGGTAGAAATCCACGACGCGCGTTCTGCCAAAAGCGTCGATTGCATGCATATCGTGTGGTTTTGCAGAAAACTGCATCCTCGTCTACCAAAAGTTGCATATTCATGCTTAAAACGCGTTTTGGCACAAATCCATGTGCGGGTGCTAAAAAGAGCAGCATTGGCATGCTTTTCAAGTCGTTTGTAGAAATCCACACGCGCGTTCTGCCAAAAGCACTATTTGCATGCCTATCGTGTGGTTTTGCAGAAAACTGCATCCTCGTCTACCAAAAGTGTCATATTCATGCTTAAAACGCGTTTTGGCACAAATCCATGTGCGGGTTCTAAAAAGACCAGCATTGGAATGCTTTTCACGTCGTTTGGTAGAAATCCACGCGCGCGTTCTGCCAAAAGCACCATTTGCATGCATATCGTGTCGTTTTGCAGAAAACTGCATCCTCGTCTACCAAAAGTGTCATATTCATGCTTAAAACGCGTTTTGACACAAATCCATGTGCGGGTTCTAAAAAGAGCAGCATTGGCATGCTTTTCACGTCGTTTGGTAGAAATCCACACGCGCGTTCTGCCAAAAGCACCATTTGCATGCATATCGTGTGGTTTTGCAGAAAACTGCATCCTCGTCTACCAAAAGTTGCATATTCATGCTTAAAACGCGTTTTGGCACAAATCCATGTGCGGGTGCTAAAAAGAGCAGCATTGGCATGCTTTTCACGTCGTTTGGTAGAAATCCACACGCGCGTTCTGCCAAAAGCACCATTTGCATGCATATCGTGTGGTTTTGCAGAAAACTGCATCCTCGTCTACCAAAAGTGTCATATTCATGCTTAAAACGCGTTTGGCACAAATCCATGTGCGGGTTCTAAAAAGAGCAGCATTGGCATGCTTTTCACGTCGTTTGGTAGAAATCCACGAGCGCGTTCTGCCAAAAGCGTCATTTGCATGCATATCGTGTGGTTTTGCAGAAAACTGCATCCTAATGTACCAAAAGTTGCATATTCATGCTTAAAACGCGTTTTGGCACAAATCTATTTGCGGGTGCTAAAAAGAGCAGCATTGGCATGCTTTTCACGTCGTTTGGTAGAAATCCACACGCGCGTTCTGCCAAAAGCGTCATTTGCATGCATATCGTGTGGTTTTACAGAAAACTGCATCCTCGTCTACCAAAAGTTGCATATTCATGCTTAAAACGCGTTTTTGGCACAAATCCATGTGCGTGTGCTAAAAAGAGCACCATTGGCATGCTTTTCACGTCGTTTGGTAGAAATCCACACGCGCGTTCTGCCAAAGCACCATTTGCATGCATATCGTGTGGTTTTGCAGAAAACTGCATCCTCGTCTACCAAAAGTGTCATATTCATGCTTAAAACGCATTTTGGCACAAATCCATGTGCGGGTTCTAAAAAGAGCAGCATTGGCATGCTTTTCACGTCGTTTGGTAGAAATCCACACGCGCGTTCTGCCAAAAGCGTCGATTGCATGCATATCGTGTGGTTTTGCAGAAAACTGCATCCTCGTCTACCAAAAGTTGCATATTCATGCTTAAAACGCGTTTTGGCACAAATCCATGTGCGGGTGCTAAAAAGAGCAGCATTGGCATGCTTTTCAAGTCGTTTGGTAGAAATCCACACGCGCGTTCTGCCAAAAGCACTATTTGCATGCATATCGTGTGGTTTTGCAGAAAACTGCATCCTCGTCTACCAAAAGTGTCATATTCATGCTTAAAACGCGTTTTGGCACAAATCCATGTGCGGGTTCTAAAAAGACCAGCATTGGAATGCTTTTCACGTCGTTTGGTAGAAATCCACGAGCGCGTTCTGCCAAAAGCACCATTTGCATGCATATCGTGTCGTTTTGCAGAAAACTGCATCCTCGTCTACCAAAAGTGTCATATTCATGCTTAAAACGCGTTTTGGCACAAATCCATGTGCGGGTTCTAAAAAGAGCAGCATTGGCATGCTTTTCACGTCGTTTGGTAGAAATCCACACGCGCGTTCTGCCAAAAGCGTCATTTGCATGCATATCGTGTGGTTTTGCAGAAAACTGCATCCTCGTCTACCAAAAGTTGCATATTCATGCTTAAAACGCGTTTTGGCACAAATCCATGTGCGTGTGCTAAAAAGAGCACCATTGGCATGCTTTTCACGTCGTTTGGTAGAAATCCACACGCGCGTTCTGCCAAAAGCACCATTTGCATGCATATCGTGTGGTTTTGCAGAAAACTGCATCCTCGTCTACCAAAAGTGTCATATTCATGCTTAAAACGCGTTTTGGCACAAATCCATGTGCGGGTTCTAAAAAGACCAGCATTGGAATGCTTTTCACGTCGTTTGGTAGAAATCCACACGCGCGTTCTGCCAAAAGCACCATTTGCTTGCATATCGTGTCGTTTTGCAGAAAACTGCATCCTCGTCTACCAAAAGTGTCATATTCATGCTTAAAACGCGTTTTGGCACAAATCCATGTGCGGGTTCTAAAAAGAGCAGCATTGGCATGCTTTTCACGTCGTTTGGTAGAAATCCACACGCGCGTTCTCCCAAAAGCGTCATTTGCATGCATATCGTGTGGTTTTGCAGAAAACTGCATCCTCGTCTACTAAAAGCTGCATATTCATGCTTAAAAGGCGTTTTGGCACAAATCCATGTGCGGGTGCTAAAAAGAGCAGCATTGGCATGCTTTTCACGTCGTTTGGTAGAAATGGAAACGCGCGTTCTGCCAAAAGCGTCATTTGCATGCATATCGTGTGGTTTTGCAGAAAACTGCATCCTCGTCTACCAAAAGTTGCATATTCATGCTTAAAACGCGTTTTGGCACAAATCCATGTGCGGGTGCTAAAAAGAGCAGCATTGGCATGCTTTTCACGTCGTTTGGTAGAAATCCACACGCGCGTTCTGCCAAAAGCGTCATTTGCATGCATATCGTATGGTTTTGCAGAAAACTGCAGCCTCGTCTACCAAAAGTGTCATATTCATGCTTAAAACGCGTTTTGGCACAAATCCATGTGCGGGTTCTAAAAAGAGCAGCATTGGCATGCTTTTCACGTCGTTTGGTAGAAATCCACACGCGCGTTCTGCCAAAAGCGTCATTTGCATGCATATCGTGTGGTTTTGCAGAAAACTGCATCTTCGTCTACCAAATTTGCATATTCATGCTTAAAACGCGTTTTGGCACAAATCCATGTGCGGGTGCTAAAAAGAGCAGCATTGGCATGCTTTTCACGTCGTTTGGTAGAAATCCACACGCGCGTTCTACCAAAAGCGTCATTTGCATGCATATCGTGTGGTTTTGCAGAAAACTGCATCCTCGTCTACCAAAAGTTGCATATTCATGCTTAAAACGCGTTTTGGCACAAATCCATGTGCGGGTTCAAAAAAGAGCAGCATTGGCATGCTTTTCTCGTCGTTTGGTAGAAATTCACACGCGCGTTCTGCCAAAAGCGTCATTTGCATGCATATCGTGTGGTTTTGCAGAAAACTGCATCCTAGTGTACCAAAAGTTGCATATTGATGCTTAAAACGCGTTTTGGCACAAATCCATTTGCGGGTGCTAAAAAGAGCAGCATTGGCATGCTTTTCACGTCGTTTGGTAGAAATCCACACGCGCGTTCTGCCAAAAGCGTCATTTGCATGCATATCGTGTGGTTTTGCAGAAAACTGCATCCTCGTCTACCAAAAGTGTCATATTCATGCTTAAAACGCGTTTTGGCACAAATCCATGTGCGGGTTCTAAAAAGAGCAGCATTGGCATGCTTTTCTCGTCGTTTGGTAGAAATCCACACGCGCGTTCTGCCAAAAGCGTCATTTGCATGCATATCGTGTGGTTTTGCAGAAAACTGCATCCTAGTCTACCAAAAGTTGCATATTCATGCTTAAAACGCGTTTTGGCACAAATCCAATTACGGGTGCTAAAAAGAGCAGCATTGGCATGCTTTTCACGTCGTTTGGTAGAAATCCACACGCGCGTTCTGCCAAAAGCGTCATTTGCATGCATATCGTGTGGTTTTACAGAAAACTGCATCCTCGTCTACCAAAAGTTGCATATTCATGCTTAAAACGCGTTTTGGCACAAATCCATGTGCGTGTGCTAAAAAGAGCACCATTGGCATGCTTTTCACGTCGTTTGGTAGAAATCCACACGCGCGTTCTGCCAAAAGCACCATTTGACTGCATATCGTGTGGTTTTGCAGAAAACTGCATCCTCGTCTACCAAAATGTCATATTCATGCTTAAAACGCATTTTGGCACAAATCCATGTGCGGGTTTTAAAAAGAGCAGCATTGGCATGCTTTTCACGTCGTTTGGTAGAAATCCACAAGCGCGTTCTGCCAAAAGCGTCATTTGCATGCATATCGTGTGGTTTTGCAGAAAACATCATCCTCGTCTACCAAAAGTTGCATATTCATGCTTAAAACGCGTTTTGGCACAAATCCATGTGCGGGTGCTAAAAAGAGCAGCATTGGCATGCTTTTCAAGTCGTATGGTAGAAATCCACACGCGCGTTCTGCCAAAAGCACTATTTGCATGCATATCGTGTGGTTTTGCAGAAAACTGCATCCTCGTCTACCAAAAGTGTCATATTCATGCTTAAAACGCGTTTTGGCACAAATCCATGTGCGGGTTCTAAAAAGAGCAGCATTGGCATGCTTTTCACGTCGTTTGGTAGAAATCCACACGCGCGTTCTGCCAAAAGCACCATTTGCATGCATATCGTGTGGTTTTGCAGAAAACTGCATCCTCGTCTACCAAAAGTGTCATATTCATGCTTAAAACGCGTTTTGGCACAAATCCATGTGCGGGTTCTAAAAAGAGCAGCATTGGCATGCTTTTCACGTCGTTTGGTAGAAATCCACACGCGCGTTCTGCCAAAAGCGTCATTTGCATGAATATCGTGTGGTGTTGCAGAAAACTGCATCCTCGTCTACCAAAAGTTGCATATTCATGCTTAAAACGCGTTTTGGCACAAATCCTTGTGCGGGTGCTAAAAAGAGCAGCATTGGCATGCTTTTCACGTCGTTTGGTAGAAATCCACACGCGCGTTCTGCCAAAAGCGTCATTTGCATGCATATCGTGTGGTTTTGCAGAAAACTGCATCCTCGTCTACCAAAAGTTGCATATTCATGCTTAAAACGCGTTTTGGCACAAATCCATGTGCGGGTGCTAAAAAGAGCAGCATTGCCATGCTTTTCACGTCGTTTGGAAGAAATCCACACGCGCGTTCTGCCAAAAGCACCATTTGCATGCATATCGTGTGGTTTTGCAGAAAACTGCATCCTCGTCTACCAAAAGTGTCATATTCATGCTTAAAACGCGTTTTGGCACAAATCCATGTGCGGGTTCTAAAAAGAGCAGCATTGGCATGCTTTTCACGTCGTTTGGTAGAAATCCACACGAGCGTTCTGCCAAAAGCGTCATTTGCATGCATATCGTGTGGTTTTGCAGAAAACTGCATCCTCGTCTACCAAAAGTTGCATATTCATGTTTAAACGCGTTTTGGCACAAATCCATGTGCGGGTGCTAAAAAGAGCAGCATTGGCATGCTTTTCACGTCGTTTGGTAGAAATCCACACGCGCGTTCTGCCAAAAGCACCATTTGCATGCATATCGTGTGGTTTTGCAGAAAACTGCATCCTCGTCTACCAAAAGTTGCATATTCATGCTTAAAACGCGTTTTGGCACAAATCCATGTGCGGGTGCTAAAAAGAGCAGCATTGGCATGCTTTTCACGTCGTTTGGTAGAAATACACACGCGCGTTCTGCCAAAAGCACCATTTGCATGCATATCGTGTGGTTTTGCAGAAAACTGCATCCTCGTCTACCAAGTGTCATATTCATGCTTAAAACGCGTTTTGGCACAAATCCATGCGCTGGTTCTAAAAATAGCAGCATTGGCATGCTTTTCACGTCGTTTGGTAGAAATCCACACGCGCGTTCTGCCAAAAGCGTCATTTGCATGCATATCGTGTGGTTTTCCAGAAAACTGCATCCTAGTCTACCAAAAGTTGCATATTCATGCTTAAAACGCGTTTTGGCACAAATCCATTTGCGGGTGCAAAAAAGAGCAGCATTGGCATGCTTTTCACGTCGTTTGGTATAAATCCACACGCGCGTTCTGCCAAAAGCGTCGTTTGCATGCATATCGTGTGGTTTAACAGAAAACTGCATCCTCGTCTACCAAAAGTTGCATATTCGTGCTTAAAACGCGTTTTGGCACAAATCCATGTGCGTGTGCTAAAAAGAGCACCATTGGCATGCTTTTCACGTCGTTTGGTAGAAATCCACACGCGCGTTCTGCCAAAAGCACCATTTGCATGCATATCGTGTGGTTTTGCAGAAAACTGCATCCTCGTCTACCAAAAGTGTCATATTCATGCTTAAAACGCATTTTGGCTCAAATCCATGTGCGGGTTCTAAAAAGAGCAGCATTGGCATGCTTTTCACGTCGTTTGGTAGAAATCCACACGCGCGTTCTGCCAAAAGCGTCATTTGCATGCATATCGTGTGGTTTTGCAGAAAACTGCATCCTCGTCTACCAAAAGTTGCATATTCATGCTTAAAACGCGTTTTGGCACAAATCCATGTGCGGGTGCTAAAAAGAGCAGCATTGGCATGCTTTTCAAGTCGTTTGGTAGAAATCCACACGCGCGTTCTGCCAAAAGCACTATTTGCATGCATTTCGTGTGGTTTTGCAGAAAACTGCATCCTCGTCTACCAAAAGTGTCATATTCATACTTAAAACGCGTTTTGGCACAAATCCATGTGCGGGTTCTAAAAAGAGCAGCATTGGCATGCTTTTCACGTCGTTTGGTAGAAATCCACACGCACGTTCTGCCAAAAGCACCATTTGCATGCATATCGTGTGGTTTTGCAGAAAACTGCATCCTCGTCTACCAAAGTGTCATATTCATGCTTAAAACGCGTTTTGGCACAAATCGATGTGCGGGTTCTAAAAAGAGCAGCATTGGCATGCTTTTCACGTCGTTTGGTAGAAATCCACACGCGCGTTCTGCCAAAAGCGTCATTTGCATGCATATCGTGTGGTTTTGCAGAAAACTGCATCCTCGTCTACCAAAAGTTGCATATTCATGCTTAAAACGCGTTTTGGCACAAATCCATGTGCGGGTGCTAAAAGAGCAGCATTGGCATGCTTTTCACGTCGTTTGGTAGAAATCCACACGCGCGTTCTGCCAAAAGCACTATTTGCATGCATTTCGTGTGGTTTTGCAGAAAACTGCATCCTCGTCTACCAAAAGTGTCATATTCATGCTTAAAACGCGTTTTGGCACAAATCCATGTGCGGGTTCTAAAAGAGCAGCATTGACATGCTTTTCACGTCGTTTGGTAGAAATCCACACGCGCGTTCTGCCAAAAGCGTCATTGGCATGCATATCGTGTGGTTTTGCAGAAAACTGCATCCTCGTCTACCAAAACTTGCATATTCATGCTTAAAACGCGTTTTGGCACAAATCCATGTGCGGGTGCTAAAAAGAGCAGCATTGGCATGCTTTTCACGTCGTTTGGTAGAAATCCACACGAGCGTTCTGCCAAAAGCGTCATTTGCATGCATATCGTGTGGTTTTGCAGAAAACTGCATCCTCGTCTACCAAAAGTTGCATATTCATGTTTAAACGCGTTTTGGCACAAATCCATGTGCGGGTGCTAAAAAGAGCAGCATTGGCATGCTTTTCACGTCGTTTGGTAGAAATCCACACGCGCGTTCTGCCAAAAGCACCATTTGCATGCATATCGTGTGGTTTTGCAGAAAACTGCATCCTCGTCTACCAAAAGTTGCATATTCATGCTTAAAACGCGTTTTGGCACAAATCCATGTGCGGGTGCTAAAAAGAGCAGCATTGGCATGCTTTTCACGTCGTTTGGTAGAAATACACACGCGCGTTCTGCCAAAAGCACCATTTGCATGCATATCGTGTGGTTTTGCAGAAAACTGCATCCTCGTCTACCAAGTGTCATATTCATGCTTAAAACGCGTTTTGGCACAAATCCATGCGCTGGTTCTAAAAATAGCAGCATTGGCATGCTTTTCACGTCGTTTGGTAGAAATCCACACGCGCGTTCTGCCAAAAGCGTCATTTGCATGCATATCGTGTGGTTTTCCAGAAAACTGCATCCTAGTCTACCAAAAGTTGCATATTCATGCTTAAAACGCGTTTTGGCACAAATCCATTTGCGGGTGCAAAAAAGAGCAGCATTGGCATGCTTTTCACGTCGTTTGGTATAAATCCACACGCGCGTTCTACCAAAAGCGTCGTTTGCATGCATATCGTGTGGTTTAACAGAAAACTGCATCCTCGTCTACCAAAAGTTGCATATTCGTGCTTAAAACGCGTTTTGGCACAAATCCATGTGCGTGTGCTAAAAAGAGCACCATTGGCATGCTTTTCACGTCGTTTGGTAGAAATCCACACGCGCGTTCTGCCAAAAGCACCATTTGCATGCATATCGTGTGGTTTTGCAGAAAACTGCATCCTCGTCTACCAAAAGTGTCATATTCATGCTTAAAACGCATTTTGGCTCAAATCCATGTGCGGGTTCTAAAAAGAGCAGCATTGGCATGCTTTTCACGTCGTTTGGTAGAAATCCACACGCGCGTTCTGCCAAAAGCGTCATTTGCATGCATATCGTGTGGTTTTGCAGAAAACTGCATCCTCGTCTACCAAAAGTTGCATATTCATGCTTAAAACGCGTTTTGGCACAAATCCATGTGCGGGTGCTAAAAAGAGCAGCATTGGCATGCTTTTCAAGTCGTTTGGTAGAAATCCACACGCGCGTTCTGCCAAAAGCACTATTTGCATGCATTTCGTGTGGTTTTGCAGAAAACTGCATCCTCGTCTACCAAAAGTGTCATATTCATACTTAAAACGCGTTTTGGCACAAATCCATGTGCGGGTTCTAAAAAGAGCAGCATTGGCATGCTTTTCACGTCGTTTGGTAGAAATCCACACGCACGTTCTGCCAAAAGCACCATTTGCATGCATATCGTGTGGTTTTGCAGAAAACTGCATCCTCGTCTACCAAAGTGTCATATTCATGCTTAAAACGCGTTTTGGCACAAATCGATGTGCGGGTTCTAAAAAGAGCAGCATTGGCATGCTTTTCACGTCGTTTGGTAGAAATCCACACGCGCGTTCTGCCAAAAGCGTCATTTGCATGCATATCGTGTGGTTTTGCAGAAAACTGCATCCTCGTCTACCAAAAGTTGCATATTCATGCTTAAAACGCGTTTTGGCACAAATCCATGTGCGGGTGCTAAAAAGAGCAGCATTGGCATGCTTTTCACGTCGTTTGGTAGAAATCCACACGCGCGTTCTGCCAAAAGCACTATTTGCATGCATTTCGTGTGGTTTTGCAGAAAACTGCATCCTCGTCTACCAAAAGTGTCATATTCATGCTTAAAACGCGTTTTGGCACAAATCCATGTGCGGGTTCTAAAAAGAGCAGCATTGACATGCTTTTCACGTCGTTTGGTAGAAATCCACACGCGCGTTCTGCCAAAAGCGTCATTGGCATGCATATCGTGTGGTTTTGCAGAAAACTGCATCCTCGTCTACCAAAACTTGCATATTCATGCTTAAAACGCGTTTTGGCACAAATCCATGTGCGGGTGCTAAAAAGAGCAGCATTGGCATGCTTTTCACGTCGTTTGGTAGAAATCCACACGCGCTTTCTGCCAAAAGCGTGATTTGCATGCATATCGTGTGGTTTTGCAGAAAACTGCATCCTCGTCTACCAAAAGTTGCATATTCATGCTTAAAACGCGTTTTGGCACAAATCCATGTGCGGGTGCTAAAAAGAGCAGCATTGGCATGCTTTTCACGTCGTTTGGTAGAAATCCACACGCGCGTTCTGCCAAAAGCGTCATTTGCATGCATATCGTGTGGTTTTGCAGAAAACTGCATCCTCGTCTACCAAAAGTTGCATATTCATGCTTAAAACGCGTTTTGGCACAAATCCATGTGCGGGTGCTAAAAAGAGCAGCATTGGCATGCTTTTCACGTCGTTTGGTAGAAATCCACACGCGCGTTCTGCCAAAAGCGTCATTTGCATGCATATCGTGTGGTTTTGCAGAAAACTGCATCCTCGTCTACCAAAAGTTGCATATTCATGCTTAAAACGCGTTTTGGCACAAATCCATGTGCGGGTGCTAAAAAGAGCAGCATTGGCATGCTTTTCACGTCGTTTGGTAGAAATCCACACGCGCGTTCTGCCAAAAGCGTCATTTGCCTGCATATCGCGTGGTTTTGCAGAAAACTGCATCCTCGTCTACCAAAAGTTGCATATTCATGCTTAAAACGCGTTTTGGCACAAATCCATGTGCGGGTGCTAAAAAGAGCAGCATTGGCATGCTTTTCACGTCGTTTGGTAGAAATCCACACGCGCGTTCTGCCAAAAGCACCATTTGCATGCATATCGTGTGGTTTTGCAGAAAACTGCATCCTCGTCTACCAAAAGTTGCATATTCATGCTTAAAACGCGTTTTGGCACAAATCCATGTGCGGGTGCTAAAAAGAGCAGCATTGGCATGCTTTTCACGTCGTTTGGTAGAAATCCATACGCGCGTTCTGCCAAAAGCACTTTTTGCATGCATTTCGTGTGGTTTTGCGGAAAACTGCATCCTCGTCTAGCAAAAGTGTCATATTCATGCTTAAAACGCGTTTTGGCACAAATCCATGTGCGGGTTCTAAAAAGAGCAGCATTGGCATGGTTTTCACGTCGTTTGGTAGAAATCCACCCGCGCGTTCTGCCAAAAGCGTCATTTGCATGCATATCGTGTGGTTTTGCAGAAAACTGCATCCTCGTCTACCAAAAGTTGCATATTCATGCTTAAAACGCGTTTTGGCACAAATCCATGTGCGGGTGCTAAAAAGAGCAGCATTGGCATGCTTTTCACGTCGTTTGGTAGAAATCCACACGCGCGTTCTGCCAAAAGCGTCATTTGCATGCATATCGTGTGGTTTTGCAGAAAACTGCATCCTCGTCTACCAAAAGTTGCATATTCATGCTTAAAACGCGTTTTGGCACAAATCCATGTGCGGGTGCTAAAAAGAGCAGCATTGGCATGCTTTTCACGTCGTTTGGTAGAAATCCACACGCGCGTTCTGCCAAAAGCGTCATTTGCATGCATATCGTGTGGTTTTGCAGAAAACTGCATCCTCGTCTACCAAAAGTTGCATATTCATGCTTAAAACGCGTTTTGGCACAAATCCATGTGCGGGTTCTAAAAAGAGCAGCATTGGCATGCTTGTCACGTCGTTTGGTAGAAATCCACAAGCGCGTCCTGCCAAAAGCGTCATTTGCATGCATATCGTGTGGTTTTGCAGAAAACTGCATCCTCGTCTACCAAAAGTTGCATATTCATGCTTAAAACGCGTTTTGGCACAAATCCATGTGCGGGTGCTAAAAAGAGCAGCATTGGCATGCTTTTCACGTCGTTTGGTAGAAATCCACACGCGCGTTCTGCCAAAAGCGTCATTTGCATGCATATCGTGTGGTTTTGCAGAAAACTGCATCCTCGTCTACCAAAAGTTGCATATTCATGCTTAAAACGCGTTTTGGCACAAATCCATGTGCGGGTGCTAAAAAGAGCAGCATTGGCATGCTTTTCACGTCGTTTGGTAGAAATCCACACGCGCGTTCGGCCAAAAGCACCATTTGCATGCATATCGTGTGGTTTTGCAGAAAACTGCATCCTCGTCTACCAAAAGTTGCATATTCATGCTTAAAACGCGTTTTGGCACAAATCCATGTGCGGGTGCTAAAAAGAGCAGCATTGGCATGCTTTTCACGTCGTTTGGTAGAAATCCACACGCGCGTTCTGCCAAAAGCGTCATTTGCATGCATATCGTGTGGTTTTGCAGAAAACTGCATCCTCGTCTACCAAAAGTTGCATATTCATGCTTAAAACGCGTTTTGGCACAAATCCATGTGCGGGTGCTAAAAAGAGCAGCATTGGCATGCTTTTCACGTCGTTTGGTAGAAATCCACACGCGCGTTCTGCCAAAAGCGTCATTTGCCTGCATATCGCGTGGTTTTGCAGAAAACTGCATCCTCGTCTACCAAAAGTTGCATATTCATGCTTAAAACGCGTTTTGGCACAAATCCATGTGCGGGTGCTAAAAAGAGCAGCATTGGCATGCTTTTCACGTCGTTTGGTAGAAATCCACACGCGCGTTCTGCCAAAAGCACTATTTGCATGCATTTCGTGTGGTTTTGCAGAAAACTGCATCCTCGTCTACCAAAAGTGTCATATTCATGCTTAAAACGCGTTTTGGCACAAATCCATGTGCGGGTTCTAAAAAGAGCAGCATTGACATGCTTTTCACGTCGTTTGGTAGAAATCCACACGCGCGTTCTGCCAAAAGCGTCATTGGCATGCATATCGTGTGGTTTTGCAGAAAACTGCATCCTCGTCTACCAAAACTTGCATATTCATGCTTAAAACGCGTTTTGGCACAAATCCATGTGCGGGTGCTAAAAAGAGCAGCATTGGCATGCTTTTCACGTCGTTTGGTAGAAATCCACACGCGCTTTCTGCCAAAAGCGTGATTTGCATGCATATCGTGTGGTTTTGCAGAAAACTGCATCCTCGTCTACCAAAAGTTGCATATTCATGCTTAAAACGCGTTTTGGCACAAATCCATGTGCGGGTGCTAAAAAGAGCAGCATTGGCATGCTTTTCACGTCGTTTGGTAGAAATCCACACGCGCGTTCTGCCAAAAGCGTCATTTGCATGCATATCGTGTGGTTTTGCAGAAAACTGCATCCTCGTCTACCAAAAGTTGCATATTCATGCTTAAAACGCGTTTTGGCACAAATCCATGTGCGGGTGCTAAAAAGAGCAGCATTGGCATGCTTTTCACGTCGTTTGGTAGAAATCCACACGCGCGTTCTGCCAAAAGCGTCATTTGCCTGCATATCGCGTGGTTTTGCAGAAAACTGCATCCTCGTCTACCAAAAGTTGCATATTCATGCTTAAAACGCGTTTTGGCACAAATCCATGTGCGGGTGCTAAAAAGAGCAGCATTGGCATGCTTTTCACGTCGTTTGGTAGAAATCCACACGCGCGTTCTGCCAAAAGCACCATTTGCATGCATATCGTGTGGTTTTGCAGAAAACTGCATCCTCGTCTACCAAAAGTTGCATATTCATGCTTAAAACGCGTTTTGGCACAAATCCATGTGCGGGTGCTAAAAAGAGCAGCATTGGCATGCTTTTCACGTCGTTTGGTAGAAATCCATACGCGCGTTCTGCCAAAAGCACTTTTTGCATGCATTTCGTGTGGTTTTGCGGAAAACTGCATCCTCGTCTAGCAAAAGTGTCATATTCATGCTTAAAACGCGTTTTGGCACAAATCCATGTGCGGGTTCTAAAAAGAGCAGCATTGGCATGGTTTTCACGTCGTTTGGTAGAAATCCACCCGCGCGTTCTGCCAAAAGCGTCATTTGCATGCATATCGTGTGGTTTTGCAGAAAACTGCATCCTCGTCTACCAAAAGTTGCATATTCATGCTTAAAACGCGTTTTGGCACAAATCCATGTGCGGGTGCTAAAAAGAGCAGCATTGGCATGCTTTTCACGTCGTTTGGTAGAAATCCACACGCGCGTTCTGCCAAAAGCGTCATTTGCATGCATATCGTGTGGTTTTGCAGAAAACTGCATCCTCGTCTACCAAAAGTTGCATATTCATGCTTAAAACGCGTTTTGGCACAAATCCATGTGCGGGTGCTAAAAAGAGCAGCATTGGCATGCTTTTCACGTCGTTTGGTAGAAATCCACACGCGCGTTCTGCCAAAAGCGTCATTTGCATGCATATCGTGTGGTTTTGCAGAAAACTGCATCCTCGTCTACCAAAAGTTGCATATTCATGCTTAAAACGCGTTTTGGCACAAATCCATGTGCGGGTGCTAAAAAGAGCAGCATTGGCATGCTTTTCACGTCGTTTGGTAGAAATCCACACGCGCGTTCTGCCAAAAGCACTATTTGCATGCATTTCGTGTGGTTTTGCAGAAAACTGCATCCTCGTCTACCAAAAGTGTCATATTCATACTTAAAACGCGTTTTGGCACAAATCCATGTGCGGGTTCTAAAAAGAGCAGCATTGGCATGCTTTTCACGTCGTTTGGTAGAAATCCACACGCACGTTCTGCCAAAAGCACCATTTGCATGCATATCGTGTGGTTTTGCAGAAAACTGCATCCTCGTCTACCAAAGTGTGATATTCATGCTTAAAACGCGTTTTGGCACAAATCCATGTGCGGGTTCTAAAAAGAGCAGCATTGGCATGCTTTTCACGTCGTTTGGTAGAAATCCACACGCGCGTTCTGCCAAAAGCGTCATTTGCATGCATATCGTGTGGTTTTGCAGAAAACTGCATCCTCGTCTACCAAAAGTTGCATATTCATGCTTAAAACGCGTTTTGGCACAAATCCATGTGCGGGTGCTAAAAAGAGCAGCATTGGCATGCTTTTCACGTCGTTTGGTAGAAATCCACACGCGCGTTCTGCCAAAAGCACTATTTGCATGCATTTCGTGTGGTTTTGCAGAAAACTGCATCCTCGTCTACCAAAAGTGTCATATTCATGCTTAAAACGCGTTTTGGCACAAATCCATGTGCGGGTTCTAAAAAGAGCAGCATTGACATGCTTTTCACGTCGTTTGGTAGAAATCCACACGCGCGTTCTGCCAAAAGCGTCATTGGCATGCATATCGTGTGGTTTTGCAGAAAACTGCATCCTCGTCTACCAAAACTTGCATATTCATGCTTAAAACGCGTTTTGGCACAAATCCATGTGCGGGTGCTAAAAAGAGCAGCATTGGCATGCTTTTCGCGTCGTTTGGTAGAAATCCACACGCGCTTTCTGCCAAAAGCGTGATTTGCATGCATATCGTGTGGTTTTGCAGAAAACTGCATCCTCGTCTACCAAAAGTTGCATATTCATGCTTAAAACGCGTTTTGGCACAAATCCATGTGCGGGTGCTAAAAAGAGCAGCATTGGCATGCTTTTCACGTCGTTTGGTAGAAATCCACACGCGCGTTCTGCCAAAAGCGTCATTTGCATGCATATCGTGTGGTTTTGCAGAAAACTGCATCCTCGTCTACCAAAAGTTGCATATTCATGCTTAAAACGCGTTTTGGCACAAATCCAAGTGCGGGTGCTAAAAAGAGCAGCATTGGCATGCTTTTCACGTCGTTTGGTAGAAATCCACACGCGCGTTCTGCCAAAAGCGTCATTTGCATGCATATCGTGTGGTTTTGCAGAAAACTGCATCCTCGTCTACCAAAAGTTGCATATTCATGCTTAAAACGCGTTTTGGCACAAATCCATGTGCGGGTGCTAAAAAGAGCAGCATTGGCATGCTTTTCACGTCGTTTGGTAGAAATCCACACGCGCGTTCTGCCAAAAGCGTCATTTGCCTGCATATCGCGTGGTTTTGCAGAAAACTGCATCCTCGTCTACCAAAAGTTGCATATTCATGCTTAAAACGCGTTTTGGCACAAATCCATGTGCGGGTGCTAAAAAGAGCAGCATTGGCATGCTTTTCACGTCGTTTGGTAGAAATCCACACGCGCGTTCTGCCAAAAGCACCATTTGCATGCATATCGTGTGGTTTTGCAGAAAACTGCATCCTCGTCTACCAAAAGTTGCATATTCATGCTTAAAACGCGTTTTGGCACAAATCCATGTGCGGGTGCTAAAAAGAGCAGCATTGGCATGCTTTTCACGTCGTTTGGTAGAAATCCATACGCGCGTTCTGCCAAAAGCACTATTTGCATGCATTTTGTGTGGTTTTGCAGAAAACTGCATCCTCGTCTAGCAAAAGTGTCATATTCATGCTTAAAACGCGTTTTGGCACAAATCCATGTGCGGGTTCTAAAAAGAGCAGCATTGGCATGGTTTTCACGTCGTTTGGTAGAAATCCACCCGCGCGTTCTGCCAAAAGCGTCATTTGCATGCATATCGTGTGGTTTTGCAGAAAACTGCATCCTCGTCTACCAAAAGTTGCATATTCATGCTTAAAACGCGTTTTGGCACAAATCCATGTGCGGGTGCTAAAAAGAGCAGCATTGGCATGCTTTTCACGTCGTTTGGTAGAAATCCACACGCGCGTTCTGCCAAAAGCGTCATTTGCCTGCATATCGTGTGGTTTTGCAGAAAACTGCATCCTCGTCTACCAAAAGTTGCATATTCATGCTTAAAACGCGTTTTGGCACAAATCCATGTGCGGGTGCTAAAAAGAGCAGCATTGGCATGCTTTTCACGTCGTTTGGTAGAAATCCACACGCGCGTTCTGCCAAAAGCGTCATTTGCATGCATATCGTGTGGTTTTGCAGAAAACTGCATCCTCGTCTACCAAAAGTTGCATATTCATGCTTAAAACGCGTTTTGGCAAAAATCCATGTGCGGGTTCTAAAAAGAGCAGCATTGGCATGCTTGTCACGTCGTTTGGTAGAAATCCACAAGCGCGTCCTGCCAAAAGCGTCATTTGCATGCATATCGTGTGGTTTTGCAGAAAACTGCATCCTCGTCTACCAAAAGTTGCATATTCATGCTTAAAACGCGTTTTGGCACAAATCCATGTGCGGGTGCTAAAAAGAGCAGCATTGGCATGCTTTTCACGTCGTTTGGTAGAAATCCACACGCGCGTTCTGCCAAAAGCGTCATTTGCATGCATATCGTGTGGTTTTGCAGAAAACTGCATCCTCGTCTACCAAAAGTTGCATATTCATGCTTAAAACGCGTTTTGGCACAAATCCATGTGCGGGTGCTAAAAAGAGCAGCATTGGCATGCTTTTCACGTCGTTTGGTAGAAATCCACACGCGCGTTCTGCCAAAAGCACCATTTGCATGCATATCGTGTGGTTTTGCAGAAAACTGCATCCTCGTCTACCAAAAGTTGCATATTCATGCTTAAAACGCGTTTTGGCACAAATCCATGTGCGGGTGCTAAAAAGAGCAGCATTGGCATGCTTTTCACGTCGTTTGGTGGAAATCCACACGCGCGTTCTGCCAAAAGCACCATTTGCATGCATATCGTGTGGTTTTGCAGAAAACTGCATCCTCGTCTACCAAAAGTGTCATATTCATGCTTAAAACGCGTTTTGGCACAAATCCATGTGCGGGTTCTAAAAAGAGCAGCATTGGCATGCTTTTAACGTCGTTTGGTAGAAATCCACGCGCGCGTTCTGCCAAAAGCGTCATTTGCATGCATATCGTGTGGTTTTGCAGAAAACTGCATCCTCGTCTACCAAAAGTGTCATATTCATGCTTAAAACGCATTTTGGCACAAATCCATGTGCGGGTTCTAAAAAGAGCAGCATTGGCATGCTTTTCACGTCGTTTGGTAGAAATCCACACGCGCGTTCTGCCAAAAGCGTCATTTGCATGCATATCGTGTGGTTTTGCAGAAAACTGCATCCTCGTCTACCAAAAGTTGCATATTCATGCTTAAAACGCGTTTTGGCACAAATCCATGTGCGGGTGCTAAAAAGAGCAGCATTGGCATGCTTTTCAAGTCGTTTGGTAGAAATCCACACGCGCGTTCTGCCAAAAGCACTATTTGCATGCATATCGTGTGGTTTTGCAGAAAACTGCATCCTCGTCTACCAAAAGTGTCATATTCATGCTTAAAACGCGTTTTGGCACAAATCCATGTGCGGGTTCTAAAAAGACCAGCATTGGAATGCTTTTCACGTCGTTTGGTAGAAATCCACACGCGCGTTCTGCCAAAAGCACCATTTGCATGCATATCGTGTGGTTTTGCAGAAAACTGCATCCTCGTCTACCAAAAGTGTCATATTCATACTTAAAACGCGTTTTGGCACAAATCCATGTGCGGGTTCTAAAAAGAGCAGCATTGGCATGCTTTTCACGTCGTTTGGTAGAAATCCACACGCGCGTTCTGCCAAAAGCGTCATTTGCATGCATATCGTGTGGTTTTGCAGAAAACTGCATCCTCGTCTACCAAAAGCTGCATATTTATGCTTAAAACGCGTTTTGGCACAAATCCATGTGCGGGTGCTAAAAAGAGCAGCATTGGCATGCTTTTCACGTCGTTTGGTAGAAATCCACATGCGCGTTCTGCCAAGAGCGTCATTGGCATGCATATCGTGTGGTTTTGCAGAAAACTGCATCCTCGTCTACCAAAAGTTGCATATTCATGCTCAAAACGCGTTTTGGCACAAATCCATGTGCGGGTGCTAAAAAGAGCAGCATTGGCATGCTTTTCACGTCGTTTGGTAGAAATCCACACGCGCGTTCTGCCAAAAGCGTGATTTGCATGCATATCGTGTGGTTTTGCAGAAAACTGCATCCTCGTCTACCAAAAGTTGCATATTCATGCTTAAAACGCGTTTTGGCACAAATCCATGTGCGGGTGCTAAAAAGAGCAGCATTGGCATGCTTTTCACGTCGTTTGGTAGAAATCCACACGCGCGTTCTGCCAAAAGCGTCATTTGCATGCATATCGTGTGGTTTTGCAGAAAACTGCATCCTCGTCTACCAAAAGTTGCATATTCATGCTTAAAACGCGTTTTGGCACAAATCCATGTGCGGGTGCTAAAAAGAGCAGCATTGGCATGCTTTTCACGTCGTTTGGTAGAAATCCACACGCGCGTTCTGCCAAAAGCGTCATTTGCATGCATATCGTGTGGTTTTGCAGAAAACTGCATCCTCGTCTACCAAAAGTTGCATATTCATGCTTAAAACGCGTTTTGGCACAAATCCATGTGCGGGTGCTAAAAAGAGCAGCATTGGCATGCTTTTCACGTCGTTTGGTAGAAATCCACACGCGCGTTCTGCCAAAAGCACCATTTGCATGCATATCGTGTGGTTTTGCAGAAAACTGCATCCTCGTCTACCAAAAGTTGCATATTCATGCTTAAAACGCGTTTTGGCACAAATCCATGTGCGGGTGCTAAAAAGAGCAGCATTGGCATGCTTTTCACGTCGTTTGGTAGAAATCCACACGCGCGTTCTGCCAAAAGCACCATTTGCATGCATATCGTGTGGTTTTGCAGAAAACTGCATCCTCGTCTACGAAAAGTGTCATATTCATGCTTAAAACGCGTTTTGGCACAAATCCATGTGCGGGTTCTAAAAAGAGCAGCATTGGCATGCTTTTCACGTCGTTTGGTAGAAATCCACGCGCGCGTTCTGCCAAAAGCGTCATTTGCATGCATATCGTGTGGTTTTGCAGAAAACTGCATCCTCGTCTACCAAAAGTTGCATATTCATGCTTAAAACGCGTTTTGGCACAAATCCATGTGTGGGTGCTAAAAAGAGCAGCATTGGCATGCTTTTCACGTCGTTTGGTAGAAATCCACACGCGCGTTCTGCCAAAAGCGTCATTTGCATGCATATCGTCTGGTTTTGCAGAAAACTGCGTCCTCGTCTACCAAAAGTTGCATATTCATGCTTAAAACGCGTTTTGGCACAAATCCATGTGCGGGTTCTAAAAAGAGCAGCATTGGCATGCTTATCTCGTCGTTTGGTAGAAATTCACACGCGCGTTCTGCCAAAAGCGTCATTTGCATGCATATCGTGTGGTTTTGCAGAAAACTGCATCCTAGTGTACCAAAAGTTGCATATTCATGCTTAAAACGCGTTTTGGCACAAATCTATTTGCGGGTGCTAAAAAGAGCAGCATTGGCATGCTTTTCACGTCGTTTGGTAGAAATCCACACGCGCGTTCTGCCAAAAGCGTCATTTGCATGCATATCGTGTGGTTTTACAGAAAACTGCATCCTCGTCTACCAAAAGTTGCATATTCATGCTTAAAACGCGTTTTGGCACAAATCCATGTGCGTGTGCTAAAAAGAGCACCATTGGCATGCTTTTCACGTCGTTTGGTAGAAATCCACACGCGCGTTCTGCCAAAAGCACCATTTGCATGCATATCGTGTGGTTTTGCAGAAAACTGCATCCTCGTCTACCAAAAGTGTCATATTCATGCTTAAAACGCATTTTGGCACAAATCCATGTGCGGGTTCTAAAAAGAGCAGCATTGGCATGCTTTTCACGTCGTTTGGTAGAAATCCACACGCGCGTTCTGCCAAAAGCGTCATTTGCATGCATATCGTGTGGTTTTGCAGAAAACTGCATCCTCGTCTACCAAAAGTTGCATATTCATGCTTAAAACGCGTTTTGGCACAAATCCATGTGCGGGTGCTAAAAAGAGCAGCATTGGCATGCTTTTCACGTCGTTTGGTAGAAATCCACACGCGCGTTCTGCCAAAAGCGTCATTTGCATGCATATCGTGTGGTTTTGCAGAAAACTGCATCCTCGTCTACCAAAAGTTGCATATTCATGCTTAAAACGCGTTTTGGCACAAATCCATGTGCGGGTGCTAAAAAGAGCAGCATTGGCATGCTTTTCACGTCGTTTGGTAGAAATCCACACGCGCGTTCTGCCAAAAGCACTATTTGCATGCATTTCGTGTGGTTTTGCAGAAAACTGCATCCTCGTCTACCAAAAGTGTCATATTCATACTTAAAACGCGTTTTGGCACAAATCCATGTGCGGGTTCTAAAAAGAGCAGCATTGGCATGCTTTTCACGTCGTTTGGTAGAAATCCACACGCACGTTCTGCCAAAAGCACCATTTGCATGCATATCGTGTGGTTTTGCAGAAAACTGCATCCTCGTCTACCAAAGTGTGATATTCATGCTTAAAACGCGTTTTGGCACAAATCCATGTGCGGGTTCTAAAAAGAGCAGCATTGGCATGCTTTTCACGTCGTTTGGTAGAAATCCACACGCGCGTTCTGCCAAAAGCGTCATTTGCATGCATATCGTGTGGTTTTGCAGAAAACTGCATCCTCGTCTACCAAAAGTTGCATATTCATGCTTAAAACGCGTTTTGGCACAAATCCATGTGCGGGTGCTAAAAAGAGCAGCATTGGCATGCTTTTCACGTCGTTTGGTAGAAATCCACACGCGCGTTCTGCCAAAAGCACTATTTGCATGCATTTCGTGTGGTTTTGCAGAAAACTGCATCCTCGTCTACCAAAAGTGTCATATTCATGCTTAAAACGCGTTTTGGCACAAATCCATGTGCGGGTTCTAAAAAGAGCAGCATTGACATGCTTTTCACGTCGTTTGGTAGAAATCCACACGCGCGTTCTGCCAAAAGCGTCATTGGCATGCATATCGTGTGGTTTTGCAGAAAACTGCATCCTCGTCTACCAAAACTTGCATATTCATGCTTAAAACGCGTTTTGGCACAAATCCATGTGCGGGTGCTAAAAAGAGCAGCATTGGCATGCTTTTCGCGTCGTTTGGTAGAAATCCACACGCGCTTTCTGCCAAAAGCGTGATTTGCATGCATATCGTGTGGTTTTGCAGAAAACTGCATCCTCGTCTACCAAAAGTTGCATATTCATGCTTAAAACGCGTTTTGGCACAAATCCATGTGCGGGTGCTAAAAAGAGCAGCATTGGCATGCTTTTCACGTCGTTTGGTAGAAATCCACACGCGCGTTCTGCCAAAAGCGTCATTTGCATGCATATCGTGTGGTTTTGCAGAAAACTGCATCCTCGTCTACCAAAAGTTGCATATTCATGCTTAAAACGCGTTTTGGCACAAATCCAAGTGCGGGTGCTAAAAAGAGCAGCATTGGCATGCTTTTCACGTCGTTTGGTAGAAATCCACACGCGCGTTCTGCCAAAAGCGTCATTTGCATGCATATCGTGTGGTTTTGCAGAAAACTGCATCCTCGTCT